>NW_007252288.1:390875-419840 GCF_000164805.1 Carlito syrichta | reverse complement strand
TGGAGTCTCACTCTGTCGCCCAGACTGGAGTGCAGTGGCCGCTCCCGGCCACCGCAGCCTCGACCTGCTGGGCTCCGGCGATCCTTCCGCCTCAGCCTTCCGAGTGGCCGGAATTACAGGTATGCGCTACCACGCCCGGCTGATTTTTTGATTTATTGTAGAGATGAGGTCTCGCCTGCCCAGGCAGCTCGAACCTCTCCCCTTCTAGTAGTGAACATGGTACCCAAATGGTGGTTGTGTGCCCCATCCCCCCTCAACCCCTCCCTCCTTTGGCAGTGGCCAGCATCTGTTGTTCCCAGACACTTCTCAAAGGAAGACATTCAAGCAGTCAACAAACATATGGGAAAATGCTCAGCTTTCCTAACCATCAGAGAAATGCAAAT
This sequence comes from Carlito syrichta, assembly GCF_000164805.1. Taxonomy (NCBI): domain Eukaryota; kingdom Metazoa; phylum Chordata; class Mammalia; order Primates; family Tarsiidae; genus Carlito; species Carlito syrichta. Next base: position 419,457 of record NW_007252288.1, on the reverse strand, counting down.
CAAAACTACAATGAGTTACCACTTCATAATCAAGGTGGTTATCATTAAAAAGTCAAAAAACCGCAGGTACTGGCACAGCTATGGAGAAAAGGGAACACTTCCACACTGTTGGTGGGAATGTAAGTTAGTTTCAGCCACTGTGGAAAGCAGTGTGGCAATTTCTTAAAGAACTAAACATTGAGCTGCCATTCAACCCAGCAATCCCATTCATGAGAATATACCCAGAGATACATCAATTGCTTTACCAAAAAGATACCTGCACACGTTGTGTTTATTGAAGCACTATTCACAATAGTAAAAACACGGACACATCCATTTTCGGCTCACTTAGGCCTGGTTCAAGCTACCAATCATTGCTCCTATCACGCTCTTACTGAGTTTTTGGAGTTAAGAACTAACAAAAATCAGGGCAAATGTGGTCACAAATTTTACAGGAAGCTGAAAGTCACCATGCCTACATATTAATGTGACGAATGAAGTAATTTTTCTTTCTGTACCCAAAGGAGGTGATTCCTGTTTTCAACTGCGTAACTTAATGTTTCTGGCACTCATTTGTATGTTTTGTTTCATTTCCCTGGTTTAATGAAAGTAAGATTCATTTCTTTTTTTCTAATGAGCCTTTATCTCAGCTTAGTTAGAATGTTCAAAAAAAGCATTGTACCGGCTAATTGGATTTCATATGAAATGAGAGCTCAACAAAATACCTTTTAGTTGTTCCCTTGTTGAAACATTTGTAAGATATATTTTATTGCCCTAGTAAACAAAATATAATAAATGGATTGACTCTTATTTTGGGGATTTGAGTCCCTACCGTGCTTTAAAGGGACTAGATCATTAAGGTCAAATTTATTCATTCTTTTCATGTTCATAGTGTACTAAGCCCTTAATGATGAATAGCCTTGGTCTTAAGAAGTCAAGAATCCAACAAGGAAATATAATACTCATAGAATAAAGCTATAGTGGAGCAAGATGCAGTAAGTGCCCTTGCAGTGAAACAGATGATTTTTGTGGATACCAGGAATTATAGGGGTTATAGGATATTGGGATAAATAGATAATGCAGCATGTCCATTCTTTCATTCAACAAATAGTTATACTTACCATATGCCAACACTTTCTAGGCCCAGGATACAGCAGTTAAAGCACACACACACACACACACACACACACACAAGAAACCGTGTTCCTGCTCTCACGGGATTTACTATCTTGAGAGGTGGAGAATATACAAGAAACAGATGTGCTTAATTATATGTGTATTAAATGGTGGTTAAGAGCTATGGAGGAAAATCAAGTTGAGTAAGGGAACTAGGAACTACACGGTGAGGGTGAGCGGCAGTTTGATCTTGAATGTTCAGAGAAGACTATGGGGATGGTGACCTTTGAGCAGAAACCTGAAGTAAGGAGAAGTGAATATGTAAATAAGGGAAGGAAGAGTAATCCAAGAGGAGGTGCAGATGTAAGTCTCCCAGAGCTTCTGCAGCTTCCTGGTACTGTTTGAAGAAGGCCAAGGAGGCCAGTGGGGCTGTTCAGGTCCAGCCAGGAGGGGATGAAAAGGGAAGGTCAGGAGGCTAGTGCAGGAAGGAGCAGATTCAGCAAGGTCTTGAATGCTGTTGCCTATGCATAGTTCCTTCTTCCATACTACCCCCCAGCTCTTTTTTTTTTTTTTCTTGTTATGTGTCATTCTTCTATAAGGGGAAACTTGAAAGAAAAAAAAAGTTAATTAGGGGTTCTGGGTAGCTGGATTTCATTTAATTGAGCTGGGACTGTAATATATTGTTTTGTATTTAATGCTTAAGTCATTTTCCGTGGGTATTTTTCTCTCCCAAATTGGATAATAAACGATCTGAAGTCACAAATAGTCTTTTATTGTCTGTCCTATTTCCCCAAAGCTCCTGGATCCTAGAAGGGCTCATGGTGTCATACAGAAAGAATGAGTCAACTTTTAATGCTATGTTTTATCCTAGATGAGAACTACTAAATCACTGTTTCCCATTACCTATAAATCTTATCTCTTGTTCTTCCTGGCTATAGCTCTTTCATGCTATTGTAAACAGGCCTGAAATTGTAGTAAGATTTTAACCACATGCAATCCTAAGGGACATATACAAATCTGGAAAAAGTAAATAATTTTGGAGGGGGAGGCTTCAAGATTAGTATTTTGTCTTTCCTTGAGAGTGTTTATGGATATATCTCAAGGTTCAGGTCATTATTTGGTTCAAGTAGTCATTTGGTAAAGCACTTTGTCTAATATAGCAAATATTACACAAGAAAGTGAGTCACCTAAGGTTTTAAAATCTCTTGGCTGTAAATTGAGTTTTTCCTATTTGTCACAGGTAACCAAAGCTAGATGTTCCCCCCACAAGAGCAGCAACAAAATTGCTGCGATATTTATTAAAGTCCTCTGAGTTGACCAAAACCTAGAGTAAAGAATGGTATTCACTAATTTTCTTTTTAAGTTTGAAATTTTAGGCTTACACAAGTTTTCAGAATAGTACAGAGAGTTCTTCTATACCCTTCACCCAGTTTCACCAAATGGTGACATCTTACATAATCATAATTGGAACCAGGAAATTAATACTATTATCAACTAAACTAATACTATTAACTAAACATAGCATTATAAACTAATCTACTGACATTGTTAGAAATATCCATTTTCACATGAATGTCATATTTCTATTCCAAGATCCAATCCAAAATTCTTACATTGTATTTAGTTGTCATGTCTCCATAGCCACTTCCAATCTGTGATAGTTCCTGTCTTTCTTTGTATTCCATGACTTTGACTTTTTTTTTAAAAGATAGTGGCCAATCATCTTGTAGGATGGTCTTCAAACTTGGATTGTTTGATGCTTTTCATGACTAGATTAAGGTTAGGTATTCTTGGCAATATTATCATAGAGGTGATGTAGTGTCTTTCTTGATGCATTATATCATGAGATATATAATATTGATAGGTCTTCTTCCTGATGGTATTAATTTTAATCATTTGGTTATGGTGCTGTCTGCTAGGTTTCTCCAATGTAAAGTTACTATGTTTCTTTCGTAATTAGTAAGTATCTTGTTGAGATATACTTGGAGACTAGCAAATTTCCTGTTTCTCATCATAGTTTTACTCACTATTTTTACTGTTCATTCATGATTTTATTATATAGCCCAATGATTATTTTTTAGTTTCATCATTCTTTACACATTTATTAATTGGAATACAATTATGAAGAAAAGTCAGCCCTTCTCCACTTATTTAGTTAATTGCTTCTATTAGTACTGATTTTACAGATGTTTATTTTATTCTTTGGGTTATAACTCATCATCATTATTTATTTTTTTACTCAAATGAGTGAGAATTAATCACGAGCAGACCATGATCAAAAGAGACAAAATGCACAATGTAAGAAGCACTAAAACAGGCTCATAAATTTATTTTTCCTGTCTGACCAGAGGAATGATCTGTACGACAAGTGCTGTACTTTAATCTCTTTTATCCCTCAGTACCCTGCCTGACACATGGTATGTGTGCAACAGATGTTAATTAAACTAATTAATTAATCAATCTCAAAATGATGGAGCAAAATTAGATTTCATAAAAGGATTAATTAAAATATTCTACTAAATTTCTGACTTTTATTACTTTAATTTGGTTCAGAAGACAGTAGCTAGAGATAATGGAAAATGCTTTTTTTTTTTGAGTCAGAGTCTCACTCTGTTACCCAGGCTGGAACTCAGCAGCACACTCACGGCCACCGCGGCCTCAACCTGGTGGGCTTATGAAATCCTTCTGCCTCACCCTTCCAAGTAGCTGGAACTACAGGCTTGCACCACCATACCTGGCTAATTTTTTGATTTATTGTAGAGTTGAGGTCTTGCCAACTTGCCCAGGCTGGTCTCAAACCCCTGAGCTCAGGCAATCCTCTTGCCTCCGCCACCCAAAGTGCTGATATTACAGACATGAGCCGCTGCGTCTAGCAAAAATACTTTTTTCTTTATCACCAGATTCCAACAAAGCTAAATGTGGTACTCTGTGTTTCAGTAACCATTGTTTGAAGGGTGACTAACCTACATCTAAAGCTGTTTGATACGGTGTTGGACTTGCCATGATACTGATTCTATTTGTTGGTATCATACTTTTTTTAATTTTTAAAATTTTAACGATTTTTAAATTTTTATTTTGAGTAAAAAATGCATACAAATAGCAAAATAATATATAAGGCTGCTACACAGTGAAAAACAAGCCCACCTCTTACCTTGTCTCCTAAGTCCCTAATATTTTTTCCCAGAAACAACCATTGTTATCTATTTCTTGTGCATCATGCCAGGGATCGTCTATACGGATGTATGTCTATGTGGTACATGTGCAAGTGTCTATTTGTGTCTTTTAAGCACAAAGAAAAAGATACTACACATGTTTTTCTATAGTTTACTTTTTAAAAAATTAACAATATGTCATGGTAGCCATTTCTATTTCATTTATTGAGATTTACTTAATTCTTTTTCGTGGCCAAATAATATTCCATTGTAATGATACATTATGATCTTTTGCTTGAATCTCTTACCGATGATTATTTAAGGCTATTTTCAGTAACACTATTTGTATTTCAAATATTGCAGTTAATATCTTTGACTATGCATACTCCTTTTAGTATAGGACGTGAGCAGTATACATTCTTAGAAGAAGAAGTGTTAAGTTGATGGGAATATGAATTTAAAATTGATGTTGATATTGACAAATTGTCTTTTTAAAATTTTATGCCAATTATTGTCTTACCAGCATTAAGAGTACTTACATTTTTGTATTTGTCCAAAGTCCAGGAATTTTGTAAACTAATAAGTAAAAAATAGTACCTCTTTATAATTTTATTATGTAATTCTCTTACCTTGGATAATGTTGATAATTTTTTCACATTTGAAAGACATTTGCATATTCTTCAAAATCATTTTTTAAATGTTCTTTGGCCATTTTCTTTTTTGGTCCTTTTTGTTGATTTGTAGAAATGTTTCTATACTAAAGATATTATCAACTTGGCAATAATACTATTGCCAATTAAGTTCATGAACTTGCCACTGTACAAGTTTACATTGGCAGCACTGTATAAACAATTCAGTAAGTTCTCATAACCTTGGTATATCAGTGTCTCATTGCTGTGTTCATGTTGATGTGCAGCAGTGTCTTGCTGAGTGGTGTTCATTATTGTTGTTGCATGTTATGGATTAAAAGTTTTTCTGAGGGGAGAGAAAATGTTACTGATGAGGAGAGGTCAGGATGACCAGTAATGAGCAGAACTGATGAAAATGTTGCAAAAATTCATCACCTGACTGTGAGAATCATAGCAGACCAAATAAATATTGACAGAGAAACAGTAGGAAAATCTTAACTGAAAATCTTGGCATGAGAAGGCTGTATGCAAAAATGGTCCCAAAGGAGTTCGTGCATCACGACAATGCACCAGCTCATACAGCACTATCTGTGAGAGAGTTTTTAACTAGTAAACAAATAGCTGTATTGGAACACTCTCCTGCTCACCTGATCTTGCCCCTGATTACTTTTTTCTTTACCCATTCAGGACATCAAGGGTAATATGATGACAACTCTTATAGCCATTCCAGAAGAGTTCCAAAATTGCTTTGATGGTGCTGACATCAGTGCATAGCTTCCCAAGGGGAGCACTTCCAAGGTGACAGTAGTGATGTTCAGCAATGAGGTGTGTAGCACTTTTTCTAGGATGAGTTTGATGACTTAATTGTCAGACCTCATATATGTTACACAATTTTTTTTTCAACTTGTTTATCACTTAACATCATGCTTTTATTTTTATCATGTTTTTGGCCTAACGGAAAATTATAATTTTAGGTTTTACATCTTTTTTAAAATTTATTTTACAAATTCTGAGTTTGTACACACAGAAGAAATGCATTCTCTACTTCAAAGATAGGAAAACATTTTTCTTGGTAATTTAGTGAATTTATTTATTTGTTTGCATTTAAATATTAGAATCACTTGAAATGCTGTTTTGTGCAAAAAATAAGGTGAGAATTTAATTTTGTATTCTCCAGAGGTCATCACTATATCAAAACCATTAATTGATTAACCTTCCTTTCCTTTACTGAATACATAGGTGCTGTCTTCTTAGCAAACTTCCAAAGGGCAAGAATGCCAAGTCGCCAGTTGAAGGTAATTTAATCATGTTGCCACTTATTAGTTGAAAGTATTTTCAGCTTTCCATAAAATGCTTTCTTTCCTTTCCCAGGAATTGTTTACTCATCATGCTGGCAATTAATCAAATCATATTGCTCCTGAAGATGGAAATGACTTATGCAACTTAAATAAGTTTCATTGTTATTGCCATTGTTATTTACAGCCAAATTGATCCCTCCATTGTATTCTTCATATGTATCTGGGTCAGTTTTGAATGTGCTCTAAATCGTTATTTTGAATTTTATTTTTTCAGTGTAAGGAAAGTTAGGAAAACAGGATATCTTCACTTCAAACTATAATATAATCTATAACAAATATGGTTAAATCATGCTTGTAAATATTTCTTTTTTATCTTTCTTTCCCAAGCCACAAAAGCCTGGGAAAGAACTATTGTAGTAGGCTGCTTTTAAAACAACTCCTTGTATGTCCTTCATCCAATTTCACCAAATGGTAACATCTTACATGATCTTGAAAACTTCTGGTATTCATTCTCTTGTGAAAGCCCTTTCTCTTGTGTGTGGGCTGCAGCTAGGAACTTGTTTCTACGAAAAAGATATGGCAAAAGTGATGAGACGTTTTTTCTGAGATTAAATTATGAAAGAATGAGACTCCTGTCTTGCTGGCAATCTATTTCTCCTGCTTTCGTTTGATTTTCTTGATGAGGCAAGCTGTCCTGTTGCAGAGAAGCCCAGGTGGCAAGGGACTGAGGGCAGCCTTCAGCCAACAGCCTAGGTTTTGAGGTAATTTGTTATACAGTAAACAGCTAACTAATGCAACTTATAAGAAGCTGAGTTATAGGCTGGATGCGGTGGCTCATACCTATAATCCCAGCACTTTGGGAGGCTGAGGTAAGAGGATTGTCTGAGCCCACGGGTTCGAGACCAGCCTGGGTAGCTTGGTGAGACCTCATCTCTACAATAAATCAAGAAATTAGCCAGGCGTGGTGGTGCGTGACTGTAGTTCCAGCTACTTGGAAGGCTGGCAGAAGGATCACCTGAGCCCAGCAGGACAAGGCTGCGGTGGCTGTGCGCGTGCACTCCAGCCTAGGCGACAAAGTGAGACTCCAATTCAAACAAAAAAAAAATAAAGGAAGCTGGGTTATAATACTAAAGAACATTAAAATACTAAAAATTATATTAATAATGATATAAAGTCATATAATGTTAAACATAATCATACAGTATTACTTGAATATTTAAAATTTACCAACTAGCTGGTTTTGTATGTGCATATCACTATTCCAAGATATGCATTTGTTGCTCCATCGAATCTTTACCACAATCCATAAAAGAATTACTATTATTAGCCGGGCTCGGTGCCTCAGCCTGTAATCCTGCACCTTTGGGAGGCTGAGGTGAGTGGATTGCCTGAGCCCACAGGTTCGAGACCCGCCTGGGCAGGCAAACCTCATCTCTACAATAAATCAAAAAAATTAGCCAGGCATGGTAGTGCGCGCCTGTAATTCCAACTACTCGGAAGGCTGAGGTGGAAGGATCGCCGGAGCCCAGCAGGTCGAGGCTGCAGTGACCGGGAGCAGCCACTGTACTCCAGTCTGGGCGACAGAGTGAGACTCCAACTCAAAAAAAAAAAAAAAAAGAATTACTATTATTTGAATTTTACAGATGAAGAAACAAAAGTATTTGTATAGAAGCAAGATTTGAATTCAAAGCCTACACTCTGAACAGCTGTGCTGTAATATTGCAAGAACAACAAACAAACACTAAACAACCTCCGTTTACTAGAATTGCTGTGTTTTCATCAGCAATATTGATTTTCCTTTCCACAGCAGGGTTCTGCTCCATCATCTATGCTGGGTTTTGACTTCACTTTGGCCTTGGTCTCTAGATATTGTAATTTCACCATAAACTGTCTGAGTGTGTGCAACAATAGCACATTAGATACAAAATATCATAGATATCTGTTAAATGCATGGATCAATGCATGATTGCATATTACATCTTTGCTACTCAGGGAATCTTGTGCTTCTCTTTCAGCTGGTAGGATGGACAGAGTGTGGGAGTTGGTGATGCCTTTGATCCACAAATGTTAGAGGCAAGCCTGCCTCCAGCACTGGGGAATTCATATCTATGCCTCCTGAAGATGACTGCCTTGTATAGTTTTAACTCTGGACTCTGCTGATGACAGAAAGTTACATGAAGGTAATTCATCATCACTTGTTTTCCCTCCATTGTCATTCAGGAAGAAGATAATGGCTGTGATTTCAGATCCTTTGAACTGAGATGCAGAGAAAATGTTTTTTCTTCTAACTGGTGCATCTCCTCTCATATACTGCTGATGGGGATATAAATCAGAGTGTTGGCCAGGCTTGGTGGCTCACCTGTAATCACAGCACTTCAGAATGCCGAGGTGAGTGGATTGCCTGAACCCACAGGTTCGAGACCAGCCTGGATAACTTGGCGAGACTTCATCTCTACAATAAAATAAAATAAAAAATCAGTCAGACGTGGTAGCTAATTTAGAAAAAATTAGTTCCGGCTGTAGTTCTGGTTACCTGGAAGGCTGAGGTGAAAGGATTGCCTGAGCCCAGTAGGTCGAGGCTGTGGTGGCCGTGACTATGCCTCTGCAATCCTGCCTGGGTGACAGAGAAAGACTCCAACTCAAACAAACAAACAAGCAAACAAACAAATAAAATAAATCAAAATATCTTTTATAAAGGGTGATTTGAAAACATATTATCAAAATCATGGACACACAGACCTTTGTTCCAGCAATGCTAATTCAACTTTTATTTTACAGAAATGCTTACATGTGGGACATGATAATATTTTTAAGAGCAACTTAATTGTTCATCAGTAAGAGGCTGAATTAATAAATTACAGTATGCCAATTTACACAATTTATGCAATTAAAAAGCAAAACAAAGCTGGGCATGATGGCTGATGCCTGTAATCCCAACACTTTGAGAGGCTGAAGTGGAAGGATCACTTGAGGCCAGGAGTTCAAGACCAGTCTGGTCAACATAGTGAGAGTCCCTTCTCTCAATCTTTCTTTTTTAAAATAAAAAACAAAACAAAATAAAAGAATCTTTTCATAATGTTAATTTGGAATTAGCACCAAAATACATTGTGAAACAAAACAAATTACAGAGAAGAGTCATTTTTTGTATTGAATTTCTGTCAACAAAAATAGATTATATACGTGGAATGTTTTAAAGTATTCAGAATGTAGACAAATTATTTGACAGTCTCTCCTTGAAAAGGTAGAACCCTAATTCTGCTCCCTTGAGTGTAGAAATATTTATAGTTATTTAGACTGATATTTAAACATAAAATATGTTTAGACCGATATTTGAGACAATGAAATATGTGTGGGTACCTTTGGGGAACTTGGTTGCTGGGATCAGAGAGGGAGGATATATTTCTACTATATAAACTCTCTATGCCTACTGGATTTTGAACCATATCAGTGATGCCTATTTAAAAAATAAAATCAACAAAATACTAACAAATATTAAGCTAGCAACTCTATATTTAGTAACCAAAATGACATCCCCTCTTTTAATGTCCAGGTATACTTATGTCTACAGGGATTTCATCATCTTAGGATGGAGGAACTAAATACTTCTGCTGGAATTAGAATTGTGGATGTTGGCAGAGACAGTTTAGCAGGAGAGATGTTTGAAAACATTATGTCTACTTGTCCTTGCACCCAAATAAAGAAGGAAGAGGGCACAGGAGGAGGAAGGACCAGCAGTGAGGAAGGGATGCCATCTTGATCATGCTGGCAATGTTGGTCACTCAGGTGTGGGGCAGTGGTGCACCAAGGGGGAAGATCTCAAGTTAGAGTGGTCAGCAGGTGTGACTTCCTTGCACACCAGAGGCAGAGATTCCATACGGACTGATTGCCCTAACACACTGCTTGAAAGGCACTGAGCCAGGGTGACTGGGCCAAACGCTCATGGTGTGGAAAAACTGGCAAGCAAAATGTGGCCGGAAAGGTATGAGGCCCATACTTTTAATCAGTGGAGGCATCAAGCTATAAGTAGCAGATTCTCTTACTGTTCTTTTTCCTGACAAACATATGTCATCCATCTGCACTGCAAACAATTCTAGAATATTGTTTACAGTAAGGTAGAAGGTACATTAGGGAAAAAAAATCTCTCAGGGATTAATCTGTGGATTTAAAATTTTTTCAGTTCTAGAACACTGTGTTTGTTTTTAGAGATATTGTACCTGTTTCTCCCTTTGTAATATCAGAGAAATAATATATTCTCTAGAAACTTGTTGGGAGGATTTAGTGGAATAAAGTTAACCAAGTGCCAGGATCATCCCTCCTTCCCATCCACAGTCTTGCCATCCCCCACCCACCTCTCCACTGAGGAGTCTCTACCACCCACATTGTGTGCTTTCCAGCACAGCACTCTTCAAGCTCAGTCCTTTAAACAACCCAATATTGTGTGAAGAAATCTTGGAATATAAAGCCCACTGCATTTAGGGAATTTGCAGAGGCATTGCCACAAGTCAACCAGGTGAAGGTTCAAACAACTGAAGATTGCACAACTAGTACAAGGCAGTGCCATGATGCAAACCCAGGTTGCCACTCTTCTTACCCCTGTCCCTTTGCTGTCCTGGATGAGGATAGCTGAAGGTTACCTAGGCAACAACAAAAATAACTGAAAGGCATTTGTTTCTGACTGTGCCCTTGGGTGTGTTTTCCTGTGGAGGCATCATAGTGAGGTGGATTAAGCACTTAGGCTCTGCAATTAGACATCTGTGTTCAAATTCAAGTTCTACCACTTGCTAGAGTTGTAATGTTGGGCAAATAACTTCTCAGTGCCTCTACTTCTTTATCTTTAAATTGGGATTATAGGATCATAGTGAGGAATGAATGAAGCAACACATGACAAGACTTAAAACAAAACTTGGTACATGGTAAGTATTCTATTAATATTGACTATATTTCTTTTTATAATAGTTTGTAATGGGAGTTCACAGACACCATATCATTAATCCTGAGAGACTAACCCCATGGGTAGAGAGCTTAATTTTATACCTAAGAAACTGTGTGGCTTAAATTGCTCAAAATAGTAAAGAAAATAATACTATTTTATTATTATTTTATCATTTGTGCCTTTTTATTTTTTGAGTTGAAGTCTCATTCTGTCACCCAGGCTGGAGTGCAGTGGCACACTCATGGCCACTTCAGCCTCGACCTGCTGGGCTCAGGTGATTCTACCGTCTCAGCCTTCCAAGTAGCTGGAACTATAGGCACACACTACCACGCCCAGCTTATTTGTTATTTATTGTAAAGGGGAGGTCTCACCAAGTTGCCCAGGCTGGTCTCGAAACCCTGAGCTCAGGCAATCCTCTGGCCTCGGCCTCCCAAAGTGCTGGGATTATAGACTTGAGCCACCGCACCCGGGCCTATTATTTTATTATTATAATATTATTTTATTTACTGGTTGCTTGCTTATTATGTACTTGGTACTTTGTACATATTAAGCCAGTCAGTCTTCACAGTAGTTATGAGACAGACAGCATTTTTATCCCATTTTACAAATGGGAAAACTGAGGCTTGGGGGCTAAATAGTTTAGTCAAGGTATCACAAGCCAGGATTCAAGCCCAGGTGGCCTGACTCCAGAGTCCCTGCTCTATCCTCTGCACTAACTGACTTCCCAGGTGTCTATAATGTAAGAGCCAAGTGGACTCTCCCACACAGATCTACCAATTTCAGTGTCAGGACCATCACTAAACTTCCAACTGGGTAGAAAAGAGAATTAATTCGCATGCCTCTCTATATCTGTGTTCCTATTTCAAGTCTGTAATGAGAGATTAGTCACTAACTAGCTAGTTTTGACTAACCAGAACAATGATTTAGTGAAGCCCTGGATTACCACTCTGTCAGACAAGTTTAGGACAGTATTGAACGAAGGCACTTATGATGTCTTTTACCATTCCTGGGATTTGACTTTCCTTTATAACAAGGGCACAACAGCTGTGTATCTACTAAGACAGGCGTCCCAATCTACGAGGAGATTCAGTCCACTGAGGGTGAGGCCCTAGTTTATGGCATTTCCGTGTTTTAATCAGGGCCATAGGCTAGCTGAATCTGATCTATAGACCTTATTTTTGCCTGTACCCTCTTTTTCTCCAGGGCAATGTGAATACCCTTAGGCAGAGCATATAATCCCCCGTTAAACTCAGCATTCATCAACAGCTAAACATTTCACAGCTGACCCTGTCTGCTAGGGTCACTTCAGAAGTCCTGTGAATTTGGTAACTCCCTGGTAAGTACTAAAACCACCTGTAGAATAACAGAACTGGGTGGGGAAGCTGGGGAGGAGACACAGTAGCAGTTACTTCATGCTTAGTCATAAGAACAAGTAAATGCAATGACCTTGCATCTTATTCAAACACAAAGTTACTTTGAAACAGATTTAACAATCTTGGAACAGGTCTATAGACTCACCTTTCCACTCCCTTTCCCTTTTCATGCATTGTGATTCTAAAGTAAGTACTTTTCCAAGTAGAACACTATGCTAGAACAAATATTAATTGTATCAGATAAATAGCTATTTCTTGGAAATCACTTATTATTTTACACAAATAGGCACCTATTTACAAGTTAGTGTCACATACAAAATTCCTGAGGACAGTGTTACCATTACAACGAATTCGATGACCGAACATTTGGAAGAGTCCAGAAAGCCTTGTTGAATGACTTAATGAAGAAATAAGTATCCGGCTAATTCTAAATCCAAACTATGAAAGAAAAAAAAAACAGTGACTGACACATAATTTAAACTACTCATGTTTTTATCCCCACAATCTGAGGTTGATTGACATTGTTAGAAAATAAACTTCACAAATGCAAAGATTTTTCTCTGTTTTGTTCACTGGTGATACCAAGGACCTGGAAATTGGAACTTTCTATCCCCGCCCACACTCCCACACACACAGCTTACTGGCTACACTAACGTGACTTTACTAGTCCATTGTCTTCATTAGCATAACATTCCCACTCCAGGAGACTCTTGCCCAGGCATATAAATTGATAGTTCACTATATTAACTTCCAGAAAGACCTAATAACTCTTCAATAGAAAACATAAAAAGACAGTAAATTGAAGAAGAGTCTTTAAATCCCCTGTCTAAAAAAATCCCCATCTTACCTTTTCCACTGTTTCTAAACTGTTCTATCATGATCCTTACTCAATTTTACTTAAGCCTCCTCCTCTCCCCAACATTGAAAGATCTTCCTTAAACCAAACTTTCAATTCTCAATAAATCCCGGCCTTGCCTGTCCCGTTAGAGGACAACTGCTGCTTGGTAGAGGTGGTAATGTCCCTAACTGACAAACTCACAGACCCAGCTTGGTTTTATCAACAGGTTATGTTGGTGATATTTGGGAAGCCCGCATTTAACATGTCTAGAACAGCATGGGGCACAGAGTAGGCACTCAATAAATATCTGTTGAAAAAAACGAGTGGATGCAATTTAATCATAAACCTCTTAAACCTAAAGCAGAAGGGAGTCAGCACATGTAAATCCTTGCTGTAAGCATGACTGAATTTGGGGGTAGAGACACGTTACACTATAAGCATTAACATGCTTCTGGTGACTCCTTAGCTGGAGCTGGCAAATTTACTATATCTTCCTAATCTTAAATTACTCTTTTAGAGTTTAAGCCTAAGAGTATAAGTCAATGGTTCATGAATAAGCAGTAGGTGAGTTCTTTCTGCCCCACCCTTCTTTAAAAATGGCTGAGGTGACATGGAGGAATCCTAGTTTACAAATCAATGGAAAATGTTGATTTTCTTCAGATTTTCGCAGAAGACATTTTAGGCCCCTTTACTGTTGTTTTCCAGGAAAAACAAATTTTCCTGGAGGTTTTTAAAGGTCAAACAAAACCTTCCTTGCTTTATCTTTAAAACAGGGAGAAGCCATCTTACCTGATTTTACATAACTCTTGCTCCAGTTGTAATTCAAACCCATAACTGCGAGCATCCAGCCAGTAAAACTCCTAACCAAATGTATTATTTAATAGAGGGGAATGAAAATAAGGCTAAAGCCATTTTATAATGAAGAATTTAAATATGGAAAAGTTTCACTGCTGTTAACCTGGAATATCAATATGTAATAGGATGTAAGAGTCATTTCAGAAAGACTAAGCTTATGTGTTAAATTAGAATTTAATATTAACTCCAACATATGAGGAAGCCCTTTCACTTTTCCAATATTCCAAGGTAAGACAGTCAGACTAGTCTATTTGGGGTTTTGAGTGATTTTGTTTTTCTTTTAGATTTGACTTGCAGAATATATAAAGCCCCGAGTTTAATACAAGTATAACTCAAACTACCGTATTAAATTCTTTCTTCCAAGCCATTTAAGACCTAAATACAAAATAACACACGTGAATAATTTTCTTTCTTTCCTTTGAAGGAACAATACTTGATCTGGCATTTATCGGAACTCTGAAAATCATCTTAACTATAAAGTAAATGTTTGAGAGGTAGTGATAGAAAGGAGATGACTTTGGGTCAAGATAGTTTACTGAAGCTCCTGGAAATTAAGTTCTCCTCTGGACAGAGTAGAGTCACTGATTAGATGGTGTCTCTGAAAAGAGTCTGCAGTTGAGACATCACCACAAAACTAGACAGACACATTTCCAAGAGGTCAAGCCTCAAAGCAAATTCCAGGAGCTGCTCCTGCTTTCCTGCCCTCAGAGAAATTCAAATCTCCAGAAACAAGTAATGATTCTAGACCTTATTTAAAAGTGTAGAGCTAAATAATTGTATCTGTACTTGCTCAAACAGTACTATATTGAAAACAAAAAACCAAAAACCTCTGACTTGGATTCTGAACCTAGTATGTGTTTTGGTGACTGATTTATCTTTTTCGTTATGTTTTTTTTCTTATTCATCACAATTAAATGTCCCTTTTTCCTGTTCTTGTGTTTGTAAAACTATCTCTTTAAAAACTTTTGTATTACTTTCTCTCATTATGTTAATCTTTCTCTTTTTCCTGTTTATTCAGTCTTTTCCCATCCTTCTCTCTTTCTACCTTCCGCTCCCATTCCCAACGAAATAATAAAAATGGCCAGTAAGTATGTAGTGCTCATTAGGTGTCAAAACTTGTGCTATGTGTTAACACATCTAGCTTTATTTAATCTGCATAGCAACAGCATGCAGAAACTATTTACAAGCCTGGCTGATAGTTTTTAGTTTAAGGGCAGTCAGATGACCTGCCCAAGATTGCACAGGGGCTGGTGGGACACAGATAACTCAGGCCTGTTTGACCACAACTCCTAACCATGACGCCAAACAGAAGACTTCACAGTTCCTTTTGTCTTTGAGACTTTCTGCATAAAGTATGGCAGATGGGACCTACATCTTGAAAAATATTTTCTATAGATCAATGCTGTAATTATAACTTGAAAGAAAACTATAGAAGACAAGCAAAAGCATTCAGCAAACTTTGTGGCTGCAAGAAAATTAAGCCACAGATCATTTTTGCAAAACAAAACAACATTATTAAATTATTAGCTGTTTGGAACTGCCTGTTCTGGGCAAAAGATTAAGCTGCTTCAAAATTTCCTATGGCACTCTCCCAGCTGTTACCATTTAAATATCTTTAGAATTTATAGGCGTTAGATAGGGGAACAGTGAACACTGAAACTTGGTTTCTACTACCATTAAAGAAAAAAATCTACCAAAATAAGCAAATTATTCCACCCCTTCAGCAGCTTGAAGCACAAAAAGGCCACATGCCACCTTGGAAAGTTGATTTCAAACAGAATTGACTGACTAGCTCTCAGTATGCATTTTTAAACATCTAGAGATTACAACCAGAATGGAGATTCCTTTTTTGTCTGGAAGCATAATTTTAGCTAGCTCATGGGTTACAGTCAGCCTTGAATATTTGAGAATAAGAGATGAAGAAGGGAAGAAATAGACCATTGCCCCTATGAGATATATTAAACACAATTTCTCTGAAAAAAGAAAACTAGAAATGAAGGAAGGAAGAAAAGAAGGAAGGAAGGAAGGAAAAAAGGAGAATGAAAGGACTTAAATATTGCTAAATGTCCTTTCAGAGTTTACGGTGGAGATTTCCAAAGGCTCCATATGTGATATTGTCACAGAACAAATAAAGAAGCAGATATGAGAATACAGCGGTCCCCTATTGAACTAGACAGTAAAGAGATTTGTAGAAATTTCCTTTCCACTTTACTCACTAGATTTTTTATTTGCAAAATATATTTATTTTTAATGAAAATATGTCATATAATGGTTTAATAGTTAAAGACAAATTAATAAATATGTATTTTAAATTGTTCTCAACTTTAATTTCCAGTAAGTTAAATATTGATAGCTATAACTCACAGACAAAAGAATCTTTGGGTTCTTAGGAATTTTTTTGTGAACGAGTTTCTAAAACCAAAAAGTTTGAGAATTTTTGATACAGAAGATTGTTTATGACAAAAATGGCAATGCTTTTAGCCACTACAATTAGCCCCACGGTCTATTCTTTTGGCTTGAAGGTAGAGCCTGACTGACAGCATAAGGTTAAACCAAATGCATGAGCACTCCAGGTGGGATGACTCTGAGTGGTGTATAGCATTGGGCAGCCTATGACTGGGTGAAAGGTGGGGATTGTAGCTCACGGTCATGGTGGTAGAAAAGGGACCCAACAGTGTTAAATGTCTTGCCAAAGCTCATAGCCCACCAGTGACAAAGCTGGAATATTTAATGGTGTATTCCTCCTCCAAATTTTTATCTGAAGGTGAAGTTTCAAATATAAAGATTCCAGAGCATCTCAAGATTCTCTTCCTGTCTTACAATCCCTCTAAATTATAGTAGAAATAAAAGAAAAATCATTGTGATCACTATAAAACATTTATTTATTTATTTTTATTTTTATTTTTTTTTTGAGTTGGAGTCTCACTCTGTCGCTTAGACTGGAGTGCAGTGGCTGCTCCTGGCCACTGCAGCCTCGACCTGCTGGGCTCCGGCGATCCTTCCTCCTCAGCCTTCCAAGTAGCCGGAATTATGGGCATGCGCTACCATGCCTGGCTGATTTTTTTATTTATTGTAGAGATGAGGTCTCGCTGCCCAGGCGGGTCTCGAACCCACAGGCTCAGGCAATCCATTCACCTCAGCCTCCCAAAGGCACGGGATTACAGGCTGAGCCACTGAGCCCAGCTAAAACATTTATTTATTAAATTGTAATTCCATCTGAATCTTACTATGACTCTCTCAGAGCTTCTGAAAGTGTTTTGGAGAATCCTAGGAGGACCCGCTTTCACTTCATAAATACTTTTTTTTTTTTTAGTTGGAGTCTCACTCTGTCGCCCAGACTGGAGTGCAGTGGCCGCTCCCAGTCACCACAGCCTCAACCTGCTGGGCTCCGGCGATCCTTCCGCCTCAGCCTTCCAAGTAGCCGGAATTACAGGCATGCGCTACCACGCCTGGCTGATTTTTTTTTAATTTATTGTAGAGATGAAGTCTCACTGCCCAGGCGGGTCTTGAACCTGCGGGCTCAGGCAATCCACTCACCTCAGCCTCCCAAAGGCGCGGGATTACAGGCTGAGCCATCGAGCCCATCTACTATTGTTCTTTAAGATGGAGTAGTTGGTCTCAGTTGTAAGGAAATTTTATACATATTTATATAGACTTATATAGCTATAGTCATTTTGTATGAAAACTATCAGTAAAGCCTTTTTAAAATTAAATTTTATGCTATCATAAAGGCTTCTTTAAAAAAATGATCCTTAGAATAATAATAAAACAACATCTAACACTCATCAAGAACCCCCTTCTATCAGGCACTGTGTAAAGAGCTTTGCAAATGTTTTTTCACGTAATCCTCAAAACAACCCTATATGATTGTGTCACTATTATTGTACTGCTTAACAAAGAAGGAGACTGAACCTTGCAGAGCCTAAGTCACTTGCTCAAGGTTACATCATTGGTGTACTCAAGACTTAGCCTTTGAGTTTAGGCAATCTGACTCCAGGCCATGCAAGATCCTAATCAAAACATCTTATTGTCCTTTCAGAAAAGGTTGCTCAGCACTGAAATAATTATCTCACTTAATCTTTACAAAGACTCTGTGAGGAAGACTTTTATAATCCTCCTATTGCAGATGGGCACATAGAGTCAAATTGCACAGTAAGCTTTTGGCAGGACCAGACATTGTTGACCTATATTCTTCCTGTGCCACTTGCCACAGTGATCTCCAGTGTGGGATTGGTATAATCTAGAGACTGTTTAAAGCAGTCTGCAGGTAGGGGGAGAGAAAATTTATTTTTATCTTTATTTTTTAAGTGGGAAAAAGTCAGCTTTTAAAGCATTTGATACATAGATTGATGCTTGTTCTTCATTGGGCCATAAATGAGCACTCAAGATGTGGGAAGGGTCCTGAGGACAAAGAAGGTGGTTCTCAACAAAAGGCTGGTGCTGTCATTGAGGATGATGAGTGTCCAATCAAGGAGTTTTGTGGATATAATATTTTTTGTTTTAAATAAAATAAATAGGCTGGAAAGACAATCACATTTCTCTACACCAATAATAAACAAACAGAAACCCAAATAAAAAACACAATTCCATTCACAATAGCCACAAAAAAAATGAAATACCTTGGCATCTTCCTAACCAGAGACGTGAAAGACCTTTACAATGAAAATTACAAAACACTGCTCAAAGAAATCAAAGCTGACATGAACAAGTGGAAAAATATCCCATGCTCATGGATCGGAAGAATCAACATTGTGAAGATGTCCATCTTACTTAAGGCAATTTACAAATTCAATGCAATACCCATTAAATTACCAACAACATTTTTTTCAGACCTAGAAAAAACAACACAGGAATTCATATGGAAACACAAACGTCCAAGAATAGCCAGAACAATCTTCAGCAAAAAAAAAAAAAAAAAAAACAAAGCAGGTGGTATCACAATACCAGATTTCAAACTTTACTATAAAGCTACAATCATCAAAACAGCTTGGTATTGGTATAGGAACAGGCATATAGATCAATGGAATAGAATTGAGATTCCAGAAGCAAAACCTCAATTTCTCAACCAACTCATTTTCGACAAAGCCCCCACCACCTACCACTGTGGAGAGGAGAACCTATTCAGTAAATGGTGCTGGGAAAACTGGCTGATCACATGCAGAGGATTGAAACAGGACCCCTATCTATCCCCATGCACAAAGGTTAACTCCAAATGGATCAGAGACCTAAATGTAAAACCTCAAACCATAAGAACCTTAGAAAAGGAAGGAAATACCCTCATGGAAATTGGAACTGGCATCCAATTCCTGTACAAAACCCGAAACCCACAGGTCATAAGAGAGAAGATAGACAAATGGGACCTTATTAAACTGACAAGCTTCTGCAAAGCCAAAGAAGCCATCAAGAGAGCAGGGAGACAGCCTACAGACTGGGAAAAAGTATTTGCCAACTCTAGGTCTGACAAAGGCTTAACATCCTGGATCTACAAGGAACTGAAACATACTGAAAAGAAGAAAGCAAACAACCCCATTATAAAATGGGCAAAAGATATGAACAGACACTTCACAAAAGAAGACATCAGAGCAGCCAACAAACACATGAAGAAATGCTCAACCTCACTAATCATCAGGGAGATGCAAATCAAAACCACACTGAGATACTACCTAACTCCAGTCAGAATGGCAATTATCAACAACTCAAAAAATAACAGCTGCTGGAGAGGGTGTGGTGAAAAGGGAACACTTCTACACTGTTGGTGGGAGTGTAAACTAGTGCAACCTCTGTGGAAAGCAGTGTGGCGATTCCTAAAAGCTTTAAAAATCGACCTTCCATATGATCCCGCAATCCCCCTATTGGGAATATACCCTGAAGAACTCCAATCACTCTATACAAAAGATACCTGCACACGTATGTTTATCGAAGCATTGTTCACACTAGCAAGAACCTGGAAACAACCATGCTGCCCATCAAAAGAGGATTGGATTAAAAAAATGTGGTACATATACACGATGGAATACTATGCAGCCATAAAAAAGAACAAAATCATGAATTTCGCAGCAACCTGTATGGAACTAGAGTCTATAATACTGAGTGACCTCTCACAGAAACAAAGATCCAAGTATCACATGTTCTCACTCATATAATGGACCTTGAACATCCAATGTAATACTATAAGAAAATGACTGACGGTACTGGAAAACTATGGGGGGGGGATGGGATTAACAGTAGCAAATATCTGTCTGGAGATGGGAAAACACCTCTTATCAACAGGGTGCCTGAATGAAATGTAATTGTACACCTAACCCTTAACTGTACCCCACAAAACCATAATAAAAAATATTGATTAATAAAAAATAGTAGGCTGGGCATGGTGGCTTACTCCTATAATCCCAGCATTTTGAGAGGCCAAGGTGAGAATATTGCCTGAGCTCATGGGTTTGAGACCAGCTTAGTCAACTTGGCTAGACCTCATCTCTACAATAAATCAAAAAATTAACTGGACATGGTGGCGCATGCCTGCAATTCCAGCTACTTGGAGGCTGAATCAGAAGGATCGCCTAAGCCACGCAAATTGAGGCTACGGTGGCCATGAGGGGGCCACTGCACTCCAGCCTGGGTGACAGAGTGAGATTCTGGCTCACAAAAACAAAACAGAACAAAGTAAAATAAAATAAAATAAAAACAGTAGGGTATGGTGGCTCACGCTTATAATCCCCACACTTTGGAAACCCAGGAGTTTGACACCATCTTGTACAACATAGTGAAACCCTATCTTAACAAAAAAAATAAAATTAAAATAAAAAAATAAAGTAATACTTACAGAACTGATATGTGGTTGTAAAATATTTCTGAAAAAAAGAACAGAATAAAAAGCAGACAAGCAAATACTGATAATTCATGTTCAAATAAATAAGAAGATAGCATAATTGCCCAAAATGTTCTACTAGCTTTCCATCAGAACTATTTTTGGACTTTTTTTTTTTTGAGTTGGAATCTCACTCTGTCACCCAGACTGGAGTGCAGTGGCCGCTCCCGGCCACCGCAGCATCAACCTGCTGGGCTCTGGCGATCCTTCCACTTCAGCCTTCCAAGTAGCTGGAACAACAGGCGCGCACTACCATGCCCGGCTAATTTTTTGATTTATTGTAGAGATGAGGTCTCGCCAAGTTGCCCAGGTGGGTCTCGAACCCACGGGCTCAGGCAGTCCACTCACCTCAGCCTCCCAAAGCGCAGAATTACAGGCTGAGCCACCGAGCCTGGCTTATTTTTGGACTTTTAAGTCAATTTAATCAATACTAGAAATAGGTTGGCCAAAATATTTGAAATTATCAAAAGAATATCTGGACTATGGATTTTCATCATTGTTACTGATGAATCTCATGAAATAAATATTGTGCAAATGAAAATATAAAACTATAATGATTAGGAAGACATTATAAGACATCTTTCTTATCTTTAAAATTTTTTTTTTGAAATTGCTACTTTTGATGTACACATAATATAGACAATATATTAACAGGGGGTAGAAGAATATAGTTTATCAGTAATGTAGATGCATATTCAACAATTTTCTATTTATAGGAGACTTTGATCAAAATGTTTTGGAAAATCTTGCATTATATTTGATTAAATGGGACCTATCTTTTTTTTGAGTTGGAGTCTCACTCTGTCGCCCAGACTGGAGTGCAGTGGCCGCTCCTGGCCACCGCAGCCTCGACCTGCTGGGTTCTGGTGATCCTTCCGCCTCAGCCTTCCGAGTAGCCGGAATTACAGGCATGCTCTACCATGCCTGGCTGATTTTTTGATTTATTGTAGAGATGAGGTTTTGCTGCCCAGGCAGGTCTCGAACCCGTGGGCTTAGGCAATCCACTCACCTCAACCTCCCAAAGGCGCAGGATTACAGGCTGAGCCACTGAGCCCGGCAATGGTACCTATCTTAATGATGACTCTTCAGATTCTTCCCAGCTCTAATAGTCTATAATTCTATTTTCTCATCAAAGTTCTAAATTAAGGATAGGAGGGAAACTCTATTTAATACAATTGGTTATTGTAACACAGGGAAACAAAGAAAGGTATTCTTTTTATTTTTATCTATTATTTTTTTTGAGAGCCAGTACATCCATAGAACATTGCTTGGCAAAAAGTAAGTGTTTCATACATGTTAGCTGATTGTTAAATGACATTTTAGCACTTATTAAAAGGTGACATTTGTTGTATTATTCATGCCTACTAACCCATTCCTCCTTTTATGCTTGTTAGTAACACCTTAAATTTCCCATAAAAACCATTATTCCCCAATGTTCAGTCCTAGGGCTCAGGGAAGAGCACATTACTTAAGTGTAAGTTGAGTGGCACTTTATACCAAGTTAACAACATGACTCAACTCAGGACAACGAGAAAAATGAAATTCTACTGCTTTGCACTTGGGAAGATGTATAGCTTCTGCAACTGTCAGATATCATTTTACTACATGGATCCTAATATTGAAGACAGTGGAGAAAAGCAGGACAGAAGGATGAAAAAATACTCCAACCGACCCAGTGTTAAAAGTACTACTATGTGACTTCTTTTCTATTCAGTGTTACATAAATTTAAGAACAAGCATGTTCTCAGGACCTCACTCCATGTATGATACAGAATTGACTAATGTTAAACTCTTTAAAAGAGAGGAAATCTTTTCTTCCCTGAAATTTAGACCATTATTCCTAGTAGGAATAGTCCTTCAGTTCTAGAAAGATGTTTCTGAAACATAAAATCTTCATACTGAATTGTTCTCATGGAAAAGGAAGTTTCTGTATGATTTGCTTGGATATTATATTTGTTATCACTCACATGAACAGTAACCATACAAACTGTTACATTCTTCTCTAAGGTAAAGAAACAGTAAGGAAAATATATTGTAAACCAAATCTGAAATGAAAAACTGCAAGAAAGCAAAGTAACAAGCAGAACAATAGAATAACAAAGAATACTTTTATATTTTCAGATGCTGAGGATTCCACTAACCAGAACTTTCCACAGAATCAAGTGCAGTAATTGTTACTTTACCCAATGACAATCCTGAGTTGTCACTGGAGACCCCTACACGTATCAGGCATACATAGGTTCTGATGACTTAGGCCTTTCTGACTTAACATTTCAATTTTCCCAACAATATTCTCATACAAAGTAAAAACTTGCTCTTTGATCTTTCTCAGCATAGTCATAGGAGAAAAAGAAAAAGAACAAAGTAGACAGATGGGGTTGATGGTTGTGAAGAAATAGCGCAGAACAAAGTGCATGCAACCTATTTAGACACAGCCTGAGACAATAGCAATTATTTCCTCTGGAGTACAAAAATACACAAAGAATTACCAGGTGCTGGTTGAAGAGGTATGAAGCAAGCTGTGAAAATAGCAGTTACTGGGGTGCTGTTGTGATTTACATTCGGAATTAAGCATATTTTCTGTCTTTATGAAGTAAGAGCCAGATTCACTGTTATTATCACAACTAAACAATCTTTTAGGAAACCTAGAATAAATGAAATGCATCTAAGTCATTTATGATCAAAACAAAGACATCCCATTAAGAGAATGCTTATTTTCTCTAGCAGGGGTTTCTTTTTCTTTGTTAATATTTGTTAGTCCAATCAGGTAATTAAGTGATTGTAGTATACCCACTAAATATATTTGGCTGCCAGGCTCGATGGCTCAGCCTGTAATCCCACGCTTTGGGAGGCTGAGGTGAGTGGATTGCCTGAGCCCGCAGGTTCGAGACCCACCTGGGCAACTTGCGAGACTCATCTCTACAATAAATCAAAAAATTAGCCGGGCGTGGTAGCATGCACCTGTAGTTCCAGCTACTTGGAAGGCTGAGGTGGAAGGATCGCCAGAGCCCAGCAGGTCGAAGCTGCGCACTCCAGTCTGGGTGGCAGAGTGAGACTTCAACTCAAAAAAATAAATAAATAGATAGATAGATAAGTAAATATATATATGTATATATATATTTGGCTAACTAATTATCAGTTAGGTGATAAGTTTCTCAAAGTTCCATTTAAAGGAGTATGTCTTATATTCCCATTAAGCATTATAGATATGCCCATCAGCACTTATCATTGTATGTTGAAATTATTTGTTATATCTCTTTTTCTCTCACTCTTACAAGACTGTGAGCACCTTGATGGTATGCATTTTTTTCCTTATAAGAAGGACTTATTGTAAGTCCTTCTTTCTATGTGTTGGTAAACTATACCAAGCCTTTTATATTTATTAACTTATTATTTACAACCCTATGAGGTAAATAATAGTATCACTATTTTATGGAGTAAGAAATAATAAAAAAGATGATAAGTGACTTGCCCAAGTTCACATAATAGTTGATAAAGCCAAGACAAGAATCCTGACCATCTGGCTCCAGAGTTCTCAGCCTCTTACCACTGCATAATATGCTGATGTCACACCACTAGGATGCTAGTATCCATACCAAGTTGGGCCTAACTCTAGGTACCAGGCATATAAAGGGTCTCTAGTGTGTTTAAAGTAGCTACTTCCACTGAGCTCTTCCTATATAACTGGGGCCATATAGTGCTCTTGGCTGAAATTATCATATTTTGTCATAACTATATCCTGATGAGAGATTTTAGCACCTGCTTTATAGTCAAGGCTGATACAGAGTTGCGAGTTGCGCATGATTTAGCTGGCAAACAAGTAAAAAAGAGAAATATATGTGATTTTCATTGCCTGATAAAAAGAAAGTTCATCTGAAAAGATACATCTTGGGGTCCTGGATTCAAGAAATATATCTTAGCCGGGCTCGGTGGCTCAGCCTGTAATCCCGTGCCTTTGGGAGGCTGAGGTGAGTGGATTGCCTGAACCCGCGGGTTCGAAACCCGCCTGGGCAGCAAGACCTCATCTCTACAATAAATAAAAAAATCAGCCAGGCATGGTAGCACATGCCTGTTATTCCGGCTACTTGGAAGGCTGAGGTGGAAGGATTGCCGGAGCCCAGCAGGTCGAGGCTGCGATGGCCGGGAGTGGCCACTGCACTCCAGTGTGGGCGACCGAGTGAGACTCCAAATCAAAAAAAAAAAAAGAAATATATCTTTAAAATAAATATGTTTCTTATGTTTTCCTTCTTATACTTTTCCAGCCTTCAGGACAGTTCAGAGAGCATTTGAAGGTCAACTCTCAACATGTTTTATCATTCCAGCTCCAAGGATTTCAAGTTCTCTGTCTTCATGGATCCCAGGCAGATCAGATATTTTGTTGTCTTCTTGCTGTTAAAGTTCTAAAGTCATTTTACGGTCCTATTACTAGTTCTTATTCATTTAATCAACAATATTCATAATCATCAGCCATATTCCAAGAAATGAGCCAGGTTCTGGGGATTGAAAAGCAAACAATACATGTAGTCCCTGCTCTCTTGGAGCTTACAGGGTGACAATGGCCAGTAATTGAGCTGAGGGACATTTGAGCAATATGTCTTGTCTGACCCACAAGAGTGTTACCTAGATTTGGTGTTTAAATTCAAGCCTTGCTTGTTTATATTTCAACAAGTGGCAACAAGGATAAAACTGTCTTTACCTTGCCAGCATCTTGCACAATGCTTGGCACATAGAAGGTATCCATTAATGTTTGTTGAGGAAAGAATGAATAGGTAGGAGAGGAGAGAGGGTGAGAAGGGAAGGAAGAAGGGAGGAAGAGAAGGGAGAAAATAAGGCAGAATGACAGGAGAAAGAACAACAGTAACAAAGAAGGGTACATGGACATTCTGGGTATGTGAAAACATGAGGGTAAGAATCTCACTCTTTGACTGGAATATCAAATCATCCCAAGGGAAGCAAAAACAAGAGGCAAAGCAAACGTGGAAGGTCATGTGAACCGGATTATAGGCTGTCTTAATGAAAGACTAAAGAGTTTGTTTTTTAGCCGGGCTCAGTGACTCAGCCTGTAATCCCGCGCCTTTGGGAGGCTGAGGTGAGTGGATTGCCTGAGCCCGCGGGTTCGAGACCCACCTGGGCAACTTGGCGAGACCTCATCTCTACAATAAAAATAAAAAATTAGCCGGGCATGGTAGCGCGCACCTGTAGTTCCAGCTACTTGGAAGGCTGAGGCGGAAGGATCGCCGGAGTCCAGCAGTTCGAGGCTATGGTGACCGGGAGCGGCCACTGCACTCCAGTCTGGGTGACAGAGTGAGACTCCAACTCAAAAAAAAAAAAAGAGTTTGTTTTTAATTTAGTGGAAACTGGGAAACAACTGAAAGTTTTAGAATGGAGTGATAAAATGACTGAAACTTTGCACTGGGAAAATTAATCTCAAATTTCAAAAGGAGAGAAATCTGTTTTGTAGAAACACATCCCAAGAATCTAGAACAGTGCCTGCACATAGTAAGCACTCCATAAATTTGTTGTCAAATAAATAGAAGATGCATATGCTCTAGAAAATAGTCATGGAGTTAAAAGGATTGACAATTTATTCTCAAACTATGTTTTACGAAATCCTTGTCCAGACATAGGACTACTTTTATTTCCATACTTCTGCATTGAATAGGTAAAATAGTCATGATATTTTCTCACTCCAAAAAAAAAAAGAGCAACTAGAAATATATGTAAAATGGCTAGGAATGAAGCAAAGGAAACATTTATTCAAAAAATGTAATTCTGTTTATGTTACCTTAAAAGAGTTTGCCACTGCCTATAAATCTGCTATCTGAAGTTTTCAGAAAGATTGGCATAAAACACAAGACATTTCTCTCAAGTTAAAGAGCAGAGTTTACTTTTAGAACTAACTCTTTTATAAGCTTGAGGCTGAAACCTAATAGATTGATTCTCACACAGGAATGTGAATGACAACAGACCTTGACGCTTGATTTTCTTCAACTTTTTGATCATGTTCTGTGATTTTATTCCAAGTAATTTTTTTTTTTGGATAAATATTCATGTTCTAACATAGGGACTTGATTAGCTTAACTGCTTCAGTGATTCTTAATTTGCCCCCCACCTCATTAAGCAACCCAAATGATGTTTAAATTTGAGACAAATTCTCATGTGAATATCTGTGATTGTATATAATCCCAAAGTATAACTTAAGTTGTCATCCTTTACTTCTCTTTCTGAAAAGCATGTAATAATAAATTTTAGTAAGAGAAACACTATAGGAATAAATCTGAATAAGTTCTAATTTTAAAAAGTCATTGAAAATTTAGGGTTTTTTTTATTAGTAACAAATTACGTATATCAAACTGATATGAGGTAAATGTGGTCGTGAGCTGTTGATCTAAAATAAAAATTAAAATACTTGAAAATTTTTAAAAATCACATATGAAAATGATATCACAATGTTTCCAATTTTGTTAATCTTTAAGAAAATATTATAAAGCTTTGTTAACTTGTCCATTTTCTATTTCATTGATTTCTACTTTTTTTCATTCTTTCTTTCTTCTCACTTACTTTAGACTTAATTGGTTCTTATTTTTTAAACAGATTCTTATGATGAAAATATAGGTCACTGATTTTAAATCTTTTTTCCTTTTCTAATATAAGCATTTAAAGCAGTTAATGTCCTCTAAATATTTCTTTAGCTGTAACTCACATATTTTTGATATGTTGTATTTTCATCATAACTTAGTCAAAATATTTTCTCATTTTCTCTGTGATGTTTCTGAACCATAGGTTTTTGTTTTCCAAATATTTGACTGTTTTTCAACTTTTTTTGTTAATGAATTATAATTTAATTCTTTATAGTAAAATAATATGCTCTGCATGATTTTCATCCTTTTGAATTTATTTTGATTTGTTTTATGACTTAAAATATAGTCTGTCTTAATGATTTTTTATGTGCCTTTGAACCTAATGGGTATTCTGCATTCTTGAGGATTTTTTTTTTCTTTTTCTTTTTTTAAGTATCAAAACAAAGCTTATTAAAGCCAGGAGAAAGGGAGACACTCCAGAGCTGGCAGGGGCAAAAAAACCCGCACCAAACATATTTTTTATAAATGTTAATGAGTCATGTTAGTTGATAGTATTGCTCAATTCTTTCATATTCTTACTCATTTTTGTTCATTTTCTAGTAATGATCGAAAAGGTAAGGTTAACATTTTCAGCTATAATTGTGAATTTATACATTCCTCAATTCAATCTTGTAAGATTTTACTTTATGCATTTTAAATTTTTTCTTTAAAAAAATCTTCATACTGAAAGAAAATAAAGCTATTTACAAACCCAGGTCTATACAATGGAATGAAGAATGCCAGAAATGGTAAATGTGGTAGGCAATATAGATTTTTTTCTTATGTCTTAATTTCTTTAAAATATAACTGTTCAGCCAGGCTTGGTGGCTCAGCCTGATATCCCATGCTTTGGGAGGCTGAAGTGAATGGGTTACCTGAGCCCACGGGTTCGAGACTCGCCTGGGCAATTTGGCGAGACCTCAT
>NW_007252288.1:263000-390799 GCF_000164805.1 Carlito syrichta | reverse complement strand
ATATATATATATATATATATATAGACAGATACACACACACACATATATATAAAACTGTTCATAGTAAAAATAATAACAATGCATTGTGAAATCTATCACAAAATGGAAATAAAGCATGACAATAGTAAGTGAAAAAAATATATAAAAACTAACACTAACACAAATAAAGTACAGACAGAACAAATAGAAAACAACTAGCAAGACCATAGACAGCCTCAAACATGCCAATAATACTAAACACTCCAAACAAAATGCAGAAATTGCCATACTAGATAAACAAGTAAGACTCAATCCCATGCTTTTACAAAGGATGCTCTTTAAATATAAATACACTGGCAGTTCAGAAGCAAAATGATAGCAAATGTATATATTATGTAGACACCAATTAAAAGAAAGCTGAGTGGCTATGATAATATCTGACAAAGTAGACCTTAAGATTAAGAGTATTACTAGAATTAAAAGGAACATTTACTGACAATAACACAAAAATCTGGCAATGTCCACTCACATCTTTATAGATTTTGCAATTTGTCATTAATATTGGTTGTTTGCTTTAGAGACAAAGATAGGACTTCTTAATGTGGACTATAAGGACTTGCATGGTCTTACCTCTACCTGTCTCTCCACCTTTATCCCTATTTCCCCTTGCCCTCTGGAGAAACTGGTCCTCTTTCTATTAATTCCTCCTCCTTCAGTTCTTATCACATACCTCCCTTCTTCTGAGAGTCTTCTCTGACCTTCTGTTCAGTTAAATTCTTCCCTGTCATAGACACCACTGTTAATACCTATTCCTCCTTTGTAGCACACTTTTACAGTGATTAGGATTGTTTGGTTTAGGCCTATTGCTACATGAAAATAGGGCCCAGAACTATTTTTACTCTTCATACCGCCAAACACAGTGAAAGCATGCAGCATGTACTCAATAAATATTCTACTGGGTGGATAGATAGATAGATAGATAGATAGATAGATAGATAGATAGATAGATCCTTAAAAGGACACTGAGACTCCATAACACTTTGAAAATGATGCTTATGCTCTAGCCTTAATCTTCCCTGGGCACACTTTATAACAAAGTGCTCAACCCAGAACAATAAAAGAGTGTTACCAATACCTAAACAAGTAAAAGTTGTCATTGACATACAATGAACACACTTTGGAGGTTCTTTTCTCCAAACTCAGTCCACAGCATGTACTTATTTGATAACCAAGCTGTGAATAAGACCTATAAAGTGCCAATGAAAAGCTGTCAGATTGTTAAATCTACATGGCCTCAAAACCATCGCCATAAGAAAATATGAAAATATGATGAATAACAGCAGATGTTTGGACTGCCTTATTATAAATTGCATGTGTTCTGATAAAAATGATCATAAAGAAATTGGTTACTGCATAAAGTAATAAAAAGTTCAAGGAAATACATTCAAGTCAGGGAAGGAATATTTTTATTATCTATCTGGTGTTTTAAGGTTCTTACCTCCAAAGTTGTATTAGATCCTTTTGCTAATTTGTTACTGTTTATTCTTCTCTCAATTGGCTAGACTAGGCAGTTGGGTTTTGTTTTTCTTTAATGTTGCTTTTTAAAGTTTTTGCTACAGACCATCGTTCATGTAATTCATGAGAACCCTTGGAGAGCAACTGAGGAAAACTGTGGTTTGCTGGGTAAATGACACAAGACATCGTGTTGATTCTATTTGCCCCTAAAATGATTCAATAATAATTCATCAGACTCGACAGATGTCTGACTCCCAAGTGAGTCAATTCCACATAGTACATAAATAGAGGAAAATAGCATCCTGAGGGCTTTTTTGTGAGCTATTTCAACTATTTTTTTTACTCCCTATTTTGTAGGGTATACATATGTTGACTTTGGTTGTTACCATAGTGGAAATTAATTTCCAAAAAGAACCACTGACTGGGGTCCATCATGTAGATTAAAATAACACAAGCTCTTTGAGGGCAAGAATCTATCCATCTTGTCTCTGCTCACATGTATCATCCCAATCCCTCTTCCTATTATGGCATTGAACACAGTTATTTAAAAAGTACTTTCTGAGTAATTGCCTGAAGTAATTATTCAAACAATCTTTTAAAAAACAAGACATGACCAGAATAACTTTCAGTATCTTTGAAACTTTGCTTTCAAGCAAAGTGGGCTTTATTACTCATTTCATAAAGGAGACATCTGTTAAATGTATCCATTAAGGAAAGAGGACTTTAAAAAACAGCTCAATTATTTTAAAATATTGGACAAATTTCATATTCAACAAAAATGCTAAACCAACTATTAATGCAATCACTCTCTTTGACTGCACCTACACTCATCTTGAATATCACTATGGAAACCAAGAAAACTGGCCTTAGTGTGAAACATAATGGAACTTTAAAAATATATTTTAAAATCACCTGCAAACAAGAACCTCAAAATCAAAAGCTCTAGAAACAGTTTTTCTCTTTTTGAGAATCCTAGTCATAGTATAATTCAGTTAGCTAACGAAGAACAGTGAGACACTTTTGTGTAAAGTAATTTAGCTTCTATATTTCTTTAGATTGGAACAAATGTGAATAAGCATGCTTTTTTTCCTGTTTGTCTTTCTGATTATTCTGAACTGAGATAGACAAAATGATAATGTACTGGGATACAAGGGTTGTCTGAGTTCAAGTTATTCCAAACATAGTTGAAACAGAAAGAGGTGAAAATCTCATGAGAAAATAGTTACGTTTATTGATGACAAAAGCATTTAAGAATAAATTTTATGTCAACTGATTTTCTTTTTTGTATGGCTGATGAGGTCAGTTTAACTGATTTTCTTTTTTGTATAGCAGATGAGGTCATCTGATGAGGGATGAATTAGGGATGCAGCTCTACTTAGCACTGGAGATAAGTGGAAGTAACCTCCTTGGTTCCTATAGAGGTAGAGACTGCATTCTGGTTGTCACTCTACTTTAAGCATCTAGTTGAGGAAGATTAGAGCTCATCATGTTTATCAACTATTGAACAAAACAGTAAATGAATATAAGCATCAATGAAAGAAGTTAAACTCTTAGTACAAATTCATTGGTTAAAGCCCACAGTTCATTAGCCCCTGAGAACGACTTGAAGCTTGTAGAAAAAAGACAATAATGAAAGTGTATAGCACTGTTTCAGTTAGTGATGATCTAACTCAGTTGTTTTTAACTTGGCTGCACTTCTGCACTTTCACCCACGCCTCTCGAAAATTGGACATAAGTGGTCTAGGATATGACTCAGACGTCTCTTTTGAGGAATGTACTTCTCTTTCCAAAGTGCTTACTTAGATGAGATGAACCACTTCTATAGTTTCAAAGGACATGAAACAAGGAAGTATGGTCAGTCCACAAGCCAAGGTCTACTTCTTACGTTGCCATGCTTTTCTCAAGGTATTACAGTGATCTTCTAACCCCAGTGGAACACTTGAACTATGAAATTCCATACCAAAGTGGGTTGAAATTCCCATGTCAGATTTCTTTAAGTGCTCAGCTCTTGCGTTGCAAATGCAGAGTCATTTTATTCAAGGCAGGCTGAATTGAATATAGTCACACTGCTCTTGCAGTCCTCTTTTCTGACATCCAAGGCCTTAATAGGGAACTCAGGCCATCAGTCTAGACAAGACCCTTTCTTGTGATGATTTTCTTATTAGGACCCCTGCTCACCTTGGATACCAAGTGTCTCTGTCCCAGACACACCAACTCATCGAGTACGCACAAACCACTCTGAGCATTCAAGGAAAGACTTTGAGATCTGCACTTCTGAAATGGCTCTTTGGCTGCAAAATAAAACCACAGGTAGCTGCAAAATAAAGCCATAAGTTCAAATAGACATTTGAGGAGTATATTTAATTTTGTCCATTTGTTGACTATTACTAAACAATTAAAAACTATGAAAAAAGTGACTCAAGTTCCACGTCTCTCAAAATAGAGATTGTTAGCAGCTTTTAAATGGTGATTCCTTCATATAAAGAAATGTCAAAAAAATAAAAAATAAAAAAGCTGGATGTGGTGGCTTACACCTGTAATCCCAGTACTTTGGGAGGCCAAGATGGGAGAATTGCTTGAAGCCAGGACTCCAGACCAGTCTGGGCAACATAACAAGATCTTGTCTCTACAAAAAAAATTTAAAAATTAAAAATAAAACCAGTCCAGAAAACTCAGTTTGGAATGAACTTTACTGTGTTTTTGCATTAATAATAACCAATTGTCAGCTACCAAAGTGTCTGTGTGAAGTAATTCTATTCTGTAAAACAATAGTGTCCTTTAATGTGTTTTAATTTGGAGGGGAAAAAATTCTGCTGCTATTGATATAGTGATGCCATTGTCAAAAAAGAGAACATATTTCTGAGAAAGTTGTTTGTGTCATAGTATTTTATGACAACAATGGCAGAAAATTTGAGAATAGATTTTCATTTCACTTTTTAATGATTTTATGTAAACATAATACTATTGGCAAGTTGCTTATAATTGCTTTTTGATATTGTTTCACAATGGAATGTTATCGATTTTAATAAATTGAAGTAAAAATTAAAAAAGAGTATCAAATCAGCAACTATATTTGGCCATTGAAGTCTTGCATTAGTTTGAGTAGTTATTATATCATTTAAGCAATAACATACTAAGGACTGCAAAGCCCTCTATATTAACTTAAAAATCTGTGCTGGAACAGAAAATACCACTCTGGTTTTTAGAAGCATCAATATAGCCCAAAGCAAACATGCAAATATCTTCTAAATACCAAAGAAACTCTCTGAAACATGTTTTTTTAAAACTAAGATTTTGTCCTTCCAACTTAGAAACCACAGTTAGTGGTGCTGTTTGTCATAGATGTGTGGATTTGCACTCAGCATCTAGTCCAACCTCTTTCCTGTGGGACTTTCTATACTGCAGAGGCTGAAAAACTAAAATTATATTTTTAATATAATTCTACCTTTGCTTCTAGGGTTCTGGATGTGATTTAGGTACAGCTGGTCAGATACAACTCCTTAGAAAGGCAGAAATGAGACAGAGTCAAGGCTTCCTACTTCTGTTTCTGCTATCTGTAGAGCATTTGGCTTTTAGTGGCAACCTTAGCATGGCGCAAGGCCCTGAGTGATTCATGGGGGTTGAGTGGCAGGGCATGAGACATCAATTTCTCTTTTTTTCTTTTTCTTTTTTTCTGAGTTGGAGTCTCACTCTGTTGCCCAGGCTGGAGTGCAGTGGCACGCTCATGGCCACCGCAGCCTCGACCTGCTGGGCTTAGGCGATTTTTCCACCTCAGCCTTCCAAGTAGCTAGAACGATAGGCACGTGACACCACGCCCGCAAATTTCTTTTTTCGGCTTAGTGTAGAGATGAGATCTTGCTAAATTGCCCAGGCTGGTCTCGAACCTGTGGGCTCCAGCAGTCCTCTCACCTCAATCTCACAGAGTGCTGGGATTATAGACGTGAGGCAGCGCGCCTGACCTGGCATCCATTTTGCTGGCACAGAAGGCAGCAGGCACTGCATGGCTGGGCTCTGGCTACAGAAACAAGGCAGCTTCTTCCTCACTGCAGTACCTTCCTGATCACAGCTTGACATGATTGTGGCAGATTCCTTACCATTGCCTTGATTCTGGTATTGCTCCTTCACAGTTTAGCATGATCACAGAAGATTACACAAAAAATGAATCCAGAGTGTGTTTCTTCAGTCCTCTCACAGATTCCAAAAGCCATTTAAGACCCTGAAAAAGTCATTGTCTGCTTAAAACACTTTTTTTCCCTCAACTGAACATTGACTAACACATTCACTGTGTATTAATATCTGGTAATTATAAGATCTATTGTCCATATTCTCTTCTGCTTAAACCACCTAGTGTGAATTCTGTTCTCTGCTGCTGAATACTCACGGACACCACTCTATTTTAATACCTGGCTGACACAGAGCTTATTATTATTACTATTATTTTTTGAGTTGGAGTCTCACTCTGTCGCCCAGACTGGAGTGCAGTGGCCGCTCCCGGCCACCGCAGCCTCGACCTGCTGGGCTCCGGCGATCCTTCCGCCTCAGCCTTCTGAGTAGCCGGAATTACAGGCATGCGCTACCACGCCTGGCTGATTTTTTGATTTATTGTAGAGATGAGGTCTCGCTGCCCAGGAGGGTCTCGAACCCGTGGGCTCAGGCAATCCACTCACCTCAGCCTCCCAAAGGCGCGGGATTACAGGCTGAGCCACCGAGCCCAGCTAGAGCTTATTATTAATATTCTAGACTATTGTCTCTTTGAGTATACAGACCACATTCATTTTTTTTCACAAATCTATTTCCATAGGATAAATGTACCACAATGTTTGATACCTAATAAGTCCTCAATGAACATTTCAAAAACAAATCTCTATACTGTGATGATTTCTTCAAAGACTTATTCTTTTTACCTCATGAAACAGCTAAACTTCAAGAATTTATTTCTACTTTAACAGATACCTATCTACTCAAGCTGTTTGTCTTGCTGATTTCAATAAAGTCTTCCAAACCCTTTTAGTAAAAAAAAAAAACATGAAGGCTGAAAAAAAAAACCCATTCATAATGGTGTCCAACACACCAGCAAGATGTACACTTCATCCCACATTATAATAGCACAAGTTTTTAAAACTCTTTTGAGAGGAATTGTCATTTATTATTAAAGATTCTCATGGTTGCAAGAACTAAAAGTAATTAAAGCAAAAAAAAAAAAATTAAAGCAAAATAATAAAGTATTAAATAAATACTGAATATAAATGGAATTTTTTATTAGCCTATACAGCTGAGTTTATCCATATATCTCGAAGCAGAGTTTCCAAACATGCTGTGATTTCTTGACCTCTTTCTTCTTTGTTGGATAGGCTTTCTCCACACAGTAAAGAAAATTGCAGATGTACTTCAGCTTAACATCCCTGCATGTCAATGAATGTGTTTTCTGATTGCTGTGGCAGAAAAGTGACCGAGAGGATCCAATTTGGCATACCTTGGGTTAAACCAATCTCTGAAGCCTGTGGATTATGGAGTACTTTAAGTGACTAATCCAACTCATTTACTCATTTCTGAGGCTGGAAAACTGTGGGCTGTCACCACCTGAAGCATCTGGAATAGATACCTGTAAAGGATGTGTAATCATCCCAGTGTTAGTTTACAAACAAAAGATCAGGTTCATAAATTGTTTATATAAGTAATTTACTAATCTTTGAGATCACCAGTATAGAGGTATAGTAGAATCAGAGTACTTAAAGAAGCCTCAGAAACTCCTGTCCCATTAGAGCAGTTTCTTCTTATACATTTTTCAGTTGTGTCAGGCATAGTTCATGTTTACAAACTACACTGTACTTATTTATAATGCTAAACTGCTCTTCTTTATAGAGGTCATAATCTAGACAAATGTTCTTTGGTAAAAGCTAACTAATTCTACTACAGTTCCCCAAGAAAGAGATTTTATTATCAACAGAAGTGACAATGAGTGCTGGGCAGGTAAAAATAACAGATGTTGACTACATTCTAACTCTTAGCCTCATAGCATTTATATTTTTTCCTCCAATATATGCAATTTCAAAAATTCATGAATTTGACACATACAAAATTGAAAGTGCATTTATCTATGCCACAAGTGGAAGCAACTCAATGTTCCATCTAGTTACCGCATCCAGTTCCAAGTTCAAGATCTACAAATGATGTTCATTTCCCCTAGGTTAGTCCAAATGCAGATTTAACACTTTAACTTACTGATAAGCCCATCCAACAAAAGTGTAACAACAGTTCCCATATGGAAAAGAGAAAAAGACTAAACAACATGTAGAGGCCTCCAACCTGTAGCATATACTCTATCCCCTTGGATGGAAAAACAGAGACTTTTGTCATGGCAAAGGAGTGAGTTTCTTGTCCAACCAATCTCATGGCTCCCAGTTTCACTTACTGAGAGAAGCTTCTTTTTCTATTATCTGCTATGATTTCATATGCAAGTGGCATTTGGGAGGATTCCTCTTCTGGGGAATATTCTGTTTGAGAAATTCCTGTCAGTGTAGGTTCTAGAACTTGAAGATGACCTCATATTTGAACAATCAGAAGCATCTAGTTACCAGCCTTGGGTTTTAGCAGGTTCCTCAACTTCCTTAATGTCTAAACTTAGTGACGTCTGAATTGAATACTTGAAACTCTGTTGGTTAGAAAGCAAGACAGCCGGGCTCAGTGGCTCAGCCTGTAATCCTGCGCCTTTGGGAGGCTGAGCCCGTGGGTTCAGGACCTGCCTGGGCAATTTGGCAAGACCTAATCTCTACATAAATCAAAAATTAGCCGGGTGTAGTAGCGCGCGCCTATAATTCCAGATACCTGGAAGGCTGAGGCGGAAGGATCGCTGGAGCCCAGCAGGTCGAGGCTGTGGTGGCCAGGAGTGGCCACTGCACTCCAGTCTGGTCGACAGAGTGAGACTCCAACTCAAAAAAAAAAAAAAAAAGAAAGCAAGACAGCAGGCTGAGTTGCTTGCCTGAGAACACCAGAGGCCAAGAGGTTGCTGCAATCTGACACTTCAATGGCAGATTGCCTGAGGCCAAGATGGGAGTCTGGTGGAACATGTTGTCATAGCAACCTTTCACTCCCCTGTGAACACTTCTGTGCCTGCCCTGCAGCCCAGTGATTCTTCAGTGGACTGGGACTTCCTTCTGATTCTCCCCTGGAGTTGCTAAGAGCACACAGTTGTGTGCTTCAGCTCCTTTCACCTGCACTTGCTTCAAAAGCTCAAAACAGTAGAAGAACTTGGGAAATCCCCAGAGTCCTGCTCTAGGTGCAGGTGGGCTGGGCACTTCCTTGAAGCAACACTGGTCAACGTAAAACCCTACAGCCATCATCACAGCTGGCTTTCTCCCACAATCATCACCTCTTGGCCTGAGGTCAATAGTACCACAAACCACATCAGATACACTACCTCAGCTTTGGGGAAGGACTGATCCCAAACACCAGCTAGCATCACTTTCTAAGCCACTCCTGACATTCAGGATGAATGAGTGAACCAGTGCAGATACCCAGCACAGGACTGCCAAACTAGCAATTGAGAAACTCACCACACAAAGGCTGTATATAACCAAAGGAACCCTTCAGTGCCTACATCACCTCTCTGACAAACTCAAATAAGAAGAAATAGTCTACTCAAATGAGAAGGAACCAAAAAAATAATTCTGTCAACATGGGAAAACAGAGTTCTCCCACCCCTCCAAAAGATGACACCAACTCTTCATTAATGAACCCTAACCAAAATGAAAATTTTGAAATTCTAGATATAATTCAAAAAGCTGATTATAAAATTTGTCAATGAACTTCAGGAGAAAAATGAAAACCTATGTACATAAAGAAATTTTAAAAAACTATTCAGGACATGAATGAAAAATTCTCCAAAGAGACAGACACTTTATTTTTATTATTTATTTATTTATTTTATTTTTTGAGTTGGAGTCTCACTCTGTCACCCACACTGGAGTGCAGTGGCCGCTCCTGGCCACCGCAGCCTCAACCTGCTGGGCTCTGGCGATCCTTCCGCCTCAGCCTGCCAAGTAGCTGGAACTACAGGCGCGCGCTACCATACCCGGCTATAGACACTTTAAAAAAACAAAAAACAAGCTGAAATTTTGGAAATGAAAGAATCATTTAGGGAATAACAAAATGCAGTGAAAAATTTTAACAGTAGACTAGCACAAGAAGAAGGAAAGATCTCAGAACTCAAGGAAAGCTTTTGAATAACTCAATTAGACAACAATAAAGAAAAAACAATCAAGAGAGTGGAACAATCTCCAAGAACTGTGGGATTATGTAAAACATTCACACCTAAGAATCATAAGTGTTCATGAGGAAGAAGAGAAAGCAACAGGTTTGAAAAATTCATTTGGGGGAATAGTAGAGAAAAACTTCCCTGATTTTGCCAGAGATTTGAACATCTAGATACAATAAGCTTAAATAACCTCCAGAAGATTCATTGCAAAAAGGTCATTCCTAAGGCATATAATCATGCAGCTATGCAAAGTTAATGTGAAGGAATGAATTTTAAGCGCAGTGAGAAAAAAACATCCAATAACTTACAAAGTTAAATCTATCAGATAACAGCAGACTTCTTAGAAGAAACCCTACAAGCCAGAGGAATTGGAGCCCTATCTTCAATCTCTTCAAACAGAATAACAGTCAACCAAAGATTTTGTATCCCACAAAACTACATTTTATAAACAAAGGAGAAATGAAGCCTTTTACAGATAAGCAAATGCTGAGGGAATTTGTCACCACTAGACTCGCTTTACAAGAAATACTCAAAGGAGTTCTAAACACTGAGACAAAAAGTTGAAATATACCAGTAGAAAAATACTGGAAATAATAAAGTTCACAGGCCTTATAAAACACCAACACAATAGAGAAAATAAGTAAATAAACAAACAAACCAGATAACAACCAGTATGATAAATGAAATAGTACCTTATATCAGTTAAAAAAAAAAAAAAAAAGACAATGATGGCTATTATGCAGTGATAAAGGGATCAATCCAATGAGAAGACATAACAATTTTACATATATATGTGCCTAACATAAACAAGCTTCTAGCTTTATAAAACATTCTACTGGAATTAAAAAAAAAAAGGATAGGTAGTGATACAATAATAGTGGAAGATTTCAAAACTCCACTGACAGCAATAGACAGATCATCAAGAAAGAAAGAAACATTGGAGTTAAACTAGACTCTAGAGCAAATGGAACTAACAGATATGTACAGAACATTCCTTCTCAAACTACAGAATATACATTTTTCACATCAGCACATGTAACATTTTACAAGATAGACCACATTCTACAATATAGACCATATAGGCTATAAACCAAGTCTCAAAAAAATTTTTTTAAAAATCAAAATTGTACCAACCACATTCTCAGACACTGAGGAATAAAACTAGAAATTGACCCCAAGAAGAATGTGTAAAACCAAGCAAAAACATAGAAATTAAACAATCTGCTCCTGAATGATCCCTGGATCAACAATGAAATAAAGATGGAAATTTAAAAATTCCTCAAAATGAATGGCAATGAAACAAGTTACCAAAACATCTGGGACACAGCCAAAGTTGTGCTCAGAGGAAAACTTATAGCACTTAAGGCCTACATTAATAAGACTGAAAGATTGCATATTGACAACCTAAATTACATCTCAAGGAACTAGAAAAACACACACAAAAAAAACCAAAAGACAGCAGAAGAAAAGACAAAAATGAAGATCAGAGCAGAACTAAATGAAATTGAAATTTAAAAAAATACAAAGAATCAATGAAACCAAAAAGTTGGTTCTTTGAAAAAATAAACAAAATTGATAAAAACTAGCTAGATTTATTAAGAAACAGAGAAGACTCAAATTAGCTCAATCAGAAATTAAAAAGGAGACATTACGATTGATAGAATGGAAATTCAGAAGATCATCTGAGACTATTATGAACACCTCTATGTGAGCAAACTAGACAATCTAGAGGAAATTGATAAATGATTGGAGCCATACAAGTCCCCGGCTTTGAATCAGGAAGAAATAGAAAGCCTGGACAGACCAAAATCAAGTAGTGAGATTGAAACAGTAATTAGAAGTTTCCCAACAAAAAAAAGTCCAGGACCTGATTAGACTCACAGTTGAATTCTATCAGACCTTCAAAGAAGAACTGGTACTAATTTTACTGAAAATATTCCACAGGACTGAAGAGGAGGGAGTCCTCCCTAACTCATTCTACAATGCCAGTATCACTTGACACCAAAATCAGGAAAAGATACAACCATAACAACAAAAAACTATAGATCAATATCCCTAATGAGCATAGACAGAAAAATCCACAACAAAATATTAGCAAACCAAATCAACAGTGCATAAAAAAATAAAAAAGAAGAGAAAAGAAACCAAAACCAAGATATGATACTTGAATCTGAACCCTATCTCATAGCTACCATTTCTCAACTAGCCGTTATGCTTACCCTTAGCCTAATATTCATCTTGAAATATGAATAGAACCAATGACTTATATTAATGAGGCTGGGCTATACTACATCTTGAATCCAAGCTTCATTCCATGAGATAGTGCTTTAAAAGGGAGATGATTATTTTGGGGAGGCAGAGAGGGGTGTGCTGAGAACACTCAGCAAACTGTTTGGAGGTGCTTAGTGCACAGAATTCACTCGATTCTCTGGCTCTTCCTACATCCTAACCTTATTTTCTTCTGTGCTTCCTGCTTTCCTGTCTTTGCTAATATTTACTTTAAATAACTTAGATTAGAAAATTTACGTTTTTAGTACTCTAAGGTCCATGGTTATCTGATTCTCAGAGAGTTTGAATGTCTGGCCTCTAGTGACAAGGACTTCTCTTGAACTAGCTGCATGCTCGCTCTGTTTCCAGATGTGTCTGTTTTTAAGTAGTTGCCTTTTTTTAGGACTTTACTAATGGCAGTGAGAAATAACTAACATACTGCAACATCTTGATATTTTTCTTCTTTCTCCTAACACTCTCACCTCTGTGATAGCATGGCTTATATCACAATATACAGGTGGCTGTTAAGTCAGCTTAATTGTCAACGAAATAATTTTTTTTTAAAGTTTTTAAAGAATTAAAGTTAATTTTATTCAAAGTCTTACTACTTTGCTACTTTGTCTTTGCTACGTTGTCTCACATTCAGTTGACAAGCACACCCTATAAGGCTAACCATCTTTCAAAATGGCGATGAAAGGATCTTCTTTGCCCTTAATTGCAACTCAGTTGAGTTAATTTCATGTTTTGGTCTTTGTCACTTACAGCATTCCATTCCCAATATCAATTTTGCCTTAACTAGGACTCTTTGGAAATAAAGCAACAGAACCAACCCCATACTTATTTAAAAAGGAAAGAGAACATGTATATATGTAACAGGGCATATTTGGTTTAAGGCAGAGTTGAATCCAGGGGCTCAGATGATATTTTCAGGTTGCTAACTGTATTCTCCAGATAAGCTCTCTACATGTGGTGGGACAGATAGCCACCAGCATCCCTGGACACATATGCTATTAGCAGAAAGAAATTATCTTTTCCAGCAGTTTTTATAGAACATCCTGAGAAGGATCTGATCAGTGTGTCTTGTGTCAGTTGTCTTTGCATAACCAATTACTGTGACCAGGAATAAGAGTCAAATTAATTGATTGGTCAGGCCTGGTTAGATCCAGACCCTATAGCTTGGGACTGGACGCATGAATAGCATAAAATAGATATTCTCAAAGAGTCTAGATTATGTAGCATTATTCTAAAAGATAAAATAATTTATTGTACTGTTATTACATACTCAATTTATAGTCTTTTATTGGCAAGTGAAAGCTTCCTAATTGACAGAAATAAGTTTTAATTACAATCTGGGCTTACAAATGTTGACTTCCATTTTTCAACTTTACAGGGTACAAAAGCAATGCATTCAGTAGAAACTGTACTTTGAGTATCTATACAACCATTCAACTTTTCACTTTCAGTACAGTATTCAAGGAATTGTATAAGATATTCAATGCTTTCTTATAAAATAGGCTTTGTGTTTGATGATTTTGTTCAGCTGTAGGCTAATGTAAATGTTCTGAGCTAGGCAAAGCTATGATGATCAGTAGTTTAGGTGCATTAAATGCATTTCCAATTTAGGACATTTTCAATGTATATGGGCTTATCAGAATGTAATTCAATCACAAATTGAAGGGCATTGTTATATTCTAATCTGGAAATAAGAAAAGCCAAATCAGACTGAATATGTTTTGCTTCTCCTTTCTTTTCCCATTTTAAATAGTTATTTTGATAACATTATTTCTTAAATGGCTGAGACCAAGGGGGAAAGCAGAGAGATTTTGAATGAGTATATCTAAATACCTGTGTCCCTTTAGGCTAGAAATAAAAAGAACCTCAGGGCATAGACAGAGTGTGCTGGAGATAAACAGGAGGATGGTTTCAGTAAACATACTTCCAGGATAAAAATAATTTTGGTGAGTCTGAGGTTTAATGACAATAATTTGCAATGGCTCTTTGATCATTGAATAGGAGATTGGGCAATGTTTTGCCTCGAGCCTTCAACTTCCCTCCTTCTCAACCCACCTGTACCAACTGATTTTGAATGGCAATAATATTTTCATTAACTACCTCCTAGAACCTTTGGCAACTATGGAAATAACACAAAACAGAAAGCAAGCGTTGACTCTTGTTTAAAAGCATTTAAATTCTATTCAGGCAGAAGTAAAATTCTGTAGTAGCCAAAAAGCTTTTCAGGAGCATTCAGCAAGTTATAAATCCTCTAATCCAAATGTTCAAGGAAAAAGACTTTGCTGATGAGTCCAATAAAAGTTTTCTGTTCTTGTTAATGACTACATTCATGTAGCTTCACAGTTTTTAGGAAAAACAAGGGATAAGTAAAAGCAAAATAAAAGGTAACATGAGACATACTGAGTAAGAAATTTACAACATTTTCTAAAGCTGTGTTGCTAATAGTGCTATGGTGTCAGCCACAAACGTGAGACACATACGTAGTTTCGAATCTTCTAGTAGCCACATTAAAAAAAGAAAAATTAGTTTTAATAACATTTTATTTAGTTCATTGTATACAAAAATATTATTTGAAATATTTACTCAAAAGATTTTAAACTATTTCAGATGTAATCAACATAAAAA
The DNA here is from genome assembly GCF_000164805.1 of Carlito syrichta. Classification (NCBI taxonomy): domain Eukaryota; kingdom Metazoa; phylum Chordata; class Mammalia; order Primates; family Tarsiidae; genus Carlito; species Carlito syrichta. Next base: position 376,146 of record NW_007252288.1, on the reverse strand, counting down.
ATATTAATGCTGTATTTTACTTTTTTTGTGGTAAGTCTCTGAAGTCCATTGTGTGTCTTCGTTTCCATTTAGGCTGGTCACACTTCAGGTCAATAGACACACATGTCTAGTGGCTACCCCACTAGACACGGCAGCTCTATAGTACAGAAGCCTGGGCAATGAACAAGACAACCGGTTTGTGATCATTAGATGTGAGAATGGAGACTCAGCTTGGCTGTTTGTGCTATTTCATCTTGTCGAACTACTTATCCTCTCAGAATCTCAGTTTTCTCATTTGTAAAATCATAATAATATTTAAAGGATTTTGTGCAGGTTGTAAATAACTCTCATAAAGCACTAGCTAGAGTGTTGGCTCTCAATGATATAGCTATGTTTAATCATATATGGATATAAAAGCATAGGTGACTTTTTTTGAAGGCACAGATTTTATAATTTGCATTCTAATGTAGAAGAAAATCTTGAATATTGATCAAACTTCTGAAATATGATTTTAATGATCAACAGAATTTGTTTTCACATTTGCCTCTGTGATGGATTCTATGCACATGTTCTTTTCTTTGTACTTCAATATAATATAAGATTTTCTTCACCACTACATTGCCCCGTAGATAATGATAGTGGTATCTACTAAACAGTATTTAGAAGAAAGGTTCACACAGTCTAGAAGTTTTATGCAATGTGCAAGTTTAGTGAAAATCAATGTATGAACAGGGACATGGCTTTGTAATCCTAGCTTGTTTTCACAGAGTCTATGGAAGGATTTTTGTACATAGAAAACTTACTCAAAGAATTCTCATGGAATTGAGCAAAATTTGAAAATATCCTTTTAAACAAAGGGACTAAATTGCTATGGCAATGGACCTTGTACACTTTTCTGTAAAATACAGAAAGTGCCAAAAATATGTATACACATTTTAAGAAAGGAAAAAACTGTATTAAGATTGTGTTAATACAAGTCACATTTGACTTCTGCAATTACAAGAGGTGCTCAGAGTGGTTACCATCAGCACCCAGACTTCTGATTATGGTGAACTAAAAAAGTCATACATAGATAATATCTCTTAAAATGCTAAAAATATTTTAGCATCCCTGGTAAATGTATTTGGTTGTTTTATATTGCAAGGTATAATGTTAGCAGTAAAATTACACAAATGTCTTTCTTAACACAATTTAAAACTAAATGCTATATAGATTAAGAATAGAAAGTACAAGGGCATGTGTTTATTTTAAGTCCTGAAATAATTTTCTGCTTTTCGGATCCTAAATTTACTGTGGTTTGTCATTTCAGATAGACCCTCCTGAAGAAAACTAAGAAATAGAAACCAGTAGGAATAGGTCATGATAAAAGCATCTACTGGGGCAAATGTTGGAAGAAAATCTAGAATTATTATGCAACAACTCAGTTCTGTGAAAATAAATGTAGAAAGTTAAGCTTGTCTAAAATGCATCTGGCTGGGTGTGGTGATCCAAGCACTTTGGGAGGCCAAGGCAGGAGAATTCCTTGAACCCAGGAGTTCAAGACTAGCCTGGGCAACATCTCAAGACCTGTGCTACAAAAAAAAAAAAAAAAAAAAAAAAATTAGCCTGGCATGATGGTGTGTGCCTGTTGTCCCAGCTATTTGGGAGGCTAAGAAAAGAAGATAGCTAGAGCCCAGGAATTCAAGACTATAGTGAGCCAAGATCACACCATTGGGTGGGTGACTGGGTGACAGATTGAGACTCTGACACAAAATAAAATGAAATAAAATAAAATAATAAAATAAAATAAAAGCATCTGTCCATACTGTTCCAAGAAGATAAAGAAGACATATCAAAATTTTTGCTTTTGTAAAGATAAAATATTTTCATTATTTGAATCAAATTTGAGAAAAGAAGATCTTGCTGTAGAAGGCCAAGTATGAAAAAAAATGATATTCTTGGTAATGAAGGAGATGGGCAAAAATCAATCAGTGACAATAGCAAATTAGGAAGAAAATTGGACTACAAGAAAAACAAACAAAGCAGTCACCTGAATTACAATATTTGCAGCAGTTTGCATTTTTTTAAACATTTGTAGTGGCTAAGATGAAAATATATTGCAAAATATTTCTAATAACACTTTAAGCCTTTACCTGAAGTTAGAATTAAAAGTTATCTCATCAGTTTACCATTAACCAAACTGAAGTTGCCAGAGGTTTCCCTGGTTCATTAAGTAAATGACTAATCATACTCTTAAAAATTAAGTCTTTGTTCTTGGGAAAGACAATTTGAAGGGAATCTTTATTTAGGAATTATTATCTTCTCATTGTTAAAAATATTAACAGAATGGCTAATTGAGTTTGTACATAGTAGGTGCTTCATAAATTTTGGTGTCTGAATGAATCAGGCATAATCTGAATATTAAAATCATAAATTAGAATAACAGAAAAAGATTAATATTCAAAGATTGGGGTTCAGTCTCATTCTAGAGAAAAGAGCACTTTGGGAAAAATTACTCAAACATATTCTAAATGTAAGTTTTTATTTATTAGATATACTCCCCATACTTTAGAGATTATGCAGTCTTTCACTACACATAGAATCTGAAAATAACAGAAATATAAGAATTTTGAAATATTATACCTGAAAAAATCTTCCTCCTCAATTATTATGTTATACTGTGTGTTTTTAGTTTCAGCTGGGTCAACCTAGGTAAGACAAATTATCTGGAGAAACAGTTTCCTGATTTGATCCCAGTTGCTTCTAACAATTGATAGCACAACTGAAAGTAGGGTGAGGCACATATATCTGTACTTTTTTGAATCAATTTCATCTATTTTGGTTTCCTTATAAATGTTGTGCCCCAAATCCATAAGATCTATAAACTTTATATTCAAGATATGTATGTATGCATATATGCATATGCATTTATTAAATTAATTGTGATTACCATGAGAAGAAATTAGAAATTAAATAAATGCATTGAAATACTGGTTGATCACAGGGCAACAAAAATGATGTTTTGAATATACACTGAGCATTTTCTTATAGATACTATTATCTCCAGTTCTACTTCTAATGGACTACCAATTATCGCCTGTTAAATTCCGGTTCTGGATGTGCTTAGTGAACTAAGGACTTTGCTACATTCTGTACACTTTGAGACTCTAATATAATCTGAATTGCAACTGAAATATTTCTTCCTAATTTCGTCATGTAGTAAATGCATACGTGCAGAAGTATGATGGAGAAAGAGTGGGTTAAATATAAAATCAAACTCTAGACCGGGCTCAGTGGCTCAGCCTGTAATCCCAGCACTTTGGGAGACCAGGGCAAGTGGATTGCCTGAGCCCACGGGTTTGAGATCAGCTCAGGCAAGTTGCGAGACCTCGTCTCTACAATAAATCAAAAATTAGTCAGGCATGGTAGCGGGCGCATAGGTCCGGTTACTTGGAAGGGGGAAGGATAGCTGGAGCCCAGCAGGTTGATACTGGGGTGGCCATGAGCGTGCCACTGCACTTCAGCCTGGGCAACAGTGTGAGACTCCAACTCAATAAATAAATAAATAAATAAAATCAAGCTCTAAATCGGGCAAGTGAAGATAGGGTCCTATAATTGATTTTTCAAGATATTTTCTGTACTTCTTTTGTGTTCTTTTTTCTATTTCCCTGTTTGTTAAGTAGCAGTTGTATTTCCTAATTTATACATTAGTTGAGAGGATTAATGAACTCTCATTAAGTACAGAAAAATATATCTATTGGCAAAAAGAGTTAATGGGATAAAATAGATAAGAAGTCAAGTATGTTTCTTAGTGAGTGATTCTGTCAAAAAACCAAACAAACAAAAAAAACACATAACCTGAAATAAAGGAAACTGTAACTTCTTGGGCGACTTGGGCCCTTAAACTTCCCTGGGTGAAAAGCAGGTTGACATTGCACCTTGGCCCCTAATGAGAGCATGATGTCCAGTATTCCTTTCAGATGAGGCCAAGGAGGATAATGGAAAAGGAAGACTTCACAGAGGGCAGAGCTAAACCCTATGGAGAATAATGAACTGTAGAGCCAGTCCCAGGGGGTGGGTTTGAAGAATTATCAAGGAACATTTCCCATCCTCAGGTTAAGGACCCCTTACAACAATTTCCTAGTGGAATTTTAGACTTTTATGAACCAGTGACTCCCATTCTTTCCTCTCCTGAATGTGAATTCTTATTGTAGTAATACTAATCCTGCTCAGTAATTATATATTGGATATATATACATATATTGGATTATATATTAGATATATATATAATTACTGAGCAGGATTAGTATTACCACAATTGATATGTTGATAACTTGTTTATAGATCTCTAGACCAAAGTAAAGATCATCACAAACCCTTCAAAGTTGAGCCTGGTACCATGACTGGTAGGGTCATCTTCTGTGAAGACTAGTTAAGTGTGTTCTGTATGTAGGCATTGAAGAGAAGTGAATACTTATGATATTTGGTGTCCTTTCCTGAAAGCAGATTATACTTTCCTCACCCATTGATGTCAGGCTTATACATGAGATTTGCCCTGGCCAATGTAAGAAGTGACTACAGAGCCACATTTGACCCCGATGGACAGAAATCACAAACAAGAAATAAGCACTGGAGTCCTGGAGTCACTTGTTACAGCAGTGTAACCTAGACTATCATCATGGATACAGTATATTCATTAATTTATTTATTCAACATTTGCTGAATTATTACCATATGCTAGGCACTTGAGGAGCAACGTTGTTGTCAGAGGAAAGAATAATTGCAGTAGAGTAATAGGGCAAGGAGTTATTCCTGGCTTAAGTGCAGAATACATGCTGAGAATTCAACATATGGAACTAGAAAAATAAATGCATTTACACTGTTTAGTATTAATCATGTATGGAATTATGTATGTATATATTTTTCATACGTATTCTATCTACTTAAAGCTTCATTACACTAGAAAGAAAGAAAAAATGCAAAGGTATCCTCAGAGCAGCGGGTGAGCCCTGGCTGTCTTTGTCGCTGCTATTTTCAGCCTGCCCTGCTTCTGTCAGACTGGGTCAGTGCTGAATGCCAGGGGCAAGATGGCGTCCTTGGCAGAAATAAGGCAGTGTGGTAGGGATGTTTAAAAGAAGCTGTGCCTACAGAACTCAGAGGGTGAGTGATGAAATAATTCTTACTTTGGAAAGAATTGTATTGTGAATTCTTAAATGTCAAAGAACTTGGTATCAAAGAGATACCACAAATGCCCTTGATAAACTGAAATAAGAACCACTGGCCACCTCGGCCCTTCCTTCAAAGCCTTTTAGCCTGGACACCACAGTGCTGATGGTGCATACTTCATAAAGGTCAGTGCTCACTTGATCTTTATTTGGAAAGATTATCTAAGCATCACTATGTCTTACAGTTCAATTTAAGTGACAAGGTCAGAAGGAAATCCTGAACTACGGATCAAAGGAACTCCTCAGAGGGACTAATCTTGAATCTTGAGTTCTTAGAATCATTACCCAGAATTGCAAATTAACTACAATACATTCTTCTAAAAAGGTATCGCTTTTTTTTTTAAAGTTTTTGCTAAGGAATTTGCTACGGATAAAACTAATTTATCATATAGTGTCTTGAATCCAAGTGACGGGTTAAGGATCTGTAATCTGATATCTTCAAACAAAAGGCTTCCCAGATTTAGTGCTGGTCTGGGATCTGCAGCTAAAGGTTCCAAGGGCAATTCCAGATGGTGGAAGTTAAACTCGATTATTGGCCCACACTCCTCTTTGTACCGACTTCACCAGAATAACCATCTGCACATCGTATGCAAGCGTCATCAGTTTTTGTTTTTAATTTTTGATGCTGACCTATTTTCACCTAAATTTTGATGTTTTTAATTTTTAATTTACAGTAAGTATAATTCTGGGATAGGTCATATTTCATGCACCTTCAAAAACAGACCTCGGACTCACCTGACAAGTCTTATCACATAAATCTGAATCTTGCAAGTCTAAGCTGTATAAACATCAGGCAAATGTTTATTTCTTAACCCCGGCTCTGAAAAAGCTAAGTCCTTTTTAGTTGGTTTCCATATGTGAACCCAACTGCAGACTAAACTTGTGATCTCTCTGTCCACCTGAACACAGAAGTACTTCTCCCACTCATAGTCTTCACCTCTTCAAATAGTCCCTTCCTTTTGAGCAGTTCTCATAGAAAACTCTTCCTTTGTGATTGTCATTCATTCATTCATTCATTCATTTATTAGTTTGTTAATTCACCGGGAGAAAATAAATTCTTTATACCAAGCCAGTTTCCTTCGAGCAAGTTTTCTTCTTTTCACAAGCCTACGTTTTTCTTTTCTTGGAATCTGCTCTGTTCCCTTTCTCTGTCTCTTGAGTTTCCTCTCAGACCCCTTATGCTGGAGTCTATCATGATACCTGATACTTCATAGGGGTTTTTTCTTAGCTTGATCCATATTTTTTTAGTTTCAAGGGTAGCTATTCTATTTTTCATTAATCTTTCCTAATAACTTGGCCAGGATACCCTGGAAATACAGGAATCTTCTATTTGGGTTTCATTTTGGATCAGGGCTACTTTCCTTATTAATATGTAATTGTTCATCATGGGTTTTTTTTAGCTTTGGCTTCTGCTTTCGATGTTTCCCTGAATGACTAATTGTCCTAGTCCTTCAACTTTCTTTCAGCTCATTTTGGTTTTATTCTTCCTGAAACTACAAAAACTGGTTAAGGAGTCACATAATTTTTGCCTTTAATGTCCTTATGTGTGAATTGACCTATATGCTCATGCATGAAGTATTTATTTTCCCCATCAGACTAACCATTATATCTTGGCTATATATAATCATATTATTAAGCACATACTTGTATACCAGACCTATACTGAGCACTTTGTAAATATTTATCAGTGTTTTCCTCAGAATACAATAAGTAAGCTGTCAAGATAGTACAAAGGGAGATCCATGTGCAAATACATTTCAGGATTGTTCCTTATTTTATTCCTTTCTTAGCTACTTTAATACTCTGAAAAACTTAAACTTATTTAGCCAGAATTTTTCCCAAATGAACTTATTGACATTTCACAAAACCAGTGTTTTGTGGAACACAATTAACAATGGCAGCATTGTATCAATTCTTTTTTTTTAGTCAGAATCTCACTCTGCTGTCCAGACTGGAGTGCAGTGGCATGCTCATGGTCACAGCAGCCTTGACCTGTTGAGCTCAGGTGATCCTTCTGCCTCAGCCTTCCAAGTAGCTGGAACTCCAGGCACACACCACCACACCCGGCTAATTTTTTGATTTATTGTAGTGATGAGGTCTCTCCAAGTTGCCCAGGTTGGTCTCAAACTTGTGGGTTTAGGCAATCCTTTCACCTCGGCCAAAGTGCTGGGATTATAGGTGTGAGGCTCCGCACCCAGCCTGTATCAGTTCTTGATTATAGAAAACCAGGAAGGTAAATATTTTTATTCTTATTTATAGTTGTATGAATGACTTCAGAATGATCAAGATTCTTACTCAGTTGTTCAAGTAGTGAAATAACAGTATTAATAATTAAATGTGGGGCTGACTCCAAGATCCATATTTTTAATCACTCTTATTATTACTTCAATATTTCTAACGTTAAGGAAAGCTTATTTTGAATCAGTAACATTTTTCTGTCACTTAGCTCTCCTCCTGATTTCTACAAATTGACCAATTTGAGTGTACCATTTGGATTTGAAAAAAGATAAGATTTGCAATATTTGTGATCTCCTTAGTCAGTTTTCCCTCCAACAGTACACTTTTATAACACGTATGCTTTTTTTTTTTTTCTGAGTCAGAGTCTTACTCTGTTGTCCAGGCTAGACAGAGTCCAATGGCATGATCATGGCTCACTGCAGCCTTGACCTGCGGGGCTCAGTTGATCCTTCCACCTCAGCCTCCCAAGTAGATGAGACTAAAGGCACATGCCACTACAACTGAATAATTTTTAATTTTTTACAGAGATGAGGTCCTGCTATGTTGTGTAGGCTGGTCTCAAACTCCTGGGCTCAAGCAATCCTTCCTCCTCAGCCTCCCAAAGTATTGGAATTACAGTGAGCCACCATGCTTGACCCATTTATGTGTTTTATAGCTTAGTGTAGTGGTGTTCTGGAGCATGAGTACTAGCTCCTGAGACCCAGTTGTAAAATTTCCAAGCATTTTTTGAGCCAAGTTGTTAAACACAGCCATAATTCAATCTAATACCATGCAAACCTGCAAGTAAATAAGTTATGTTAAAAAACAAAAGCAATGAATGCTTCAAGTTCACATATTACTAATTATTTTACTTCATTTTACTATTATCTGTGCTCTTGAGGGTCTTGTATGTCTACTGTGGCTATTTGGTGGAAATACTATATCGCGGTGTGCCACAGGGCATCATACTAAAGGTCAATGCTAGCTACAGGAAAAAGAAACAATGGGCAGTTTGTGGTGGGGGAAGGGGCACAGTTTGAAGTCAGGTGGATCAGTTCTAGGAAGCTACTCCAAGGTAGATGACAGAATATAATACTTTGGAATAGAGAAACTGGTAGAGAAGGAAAAGCGGGATCTGAGAAACTTACAGAAGGCAAAATCACCAGGATTTCATGTAATCTCTGTTGATATTATATAAATAGATAAGGAAACATTTGGGCTTCTCAGAGAAGAATAAAAAGGCCAATGGCCAGGCCTCACTAGGGCTTATGCAGTCAGCTGTTTTCTAGCAGTTGGAGGGAATTTGTGCTGATCAGGTACTCATTTGCCATGTTTCCATCTGGATCTAGACAATGCATTTGGGGTACGGGCTTAGGAGCATCGTCTGTGTTCAGGGAACAGAGCAAAGCCCTCTGACTCAGACATGAGGAAGTCAGACTCCAATCCTGCCTTTCAAGCCTAATGGAGAACAACCACTGCAGACAAACCACGGTGCCTGCCATCTCTTTCTCTCTGAACTCTCAAATTTTCTCTGAAGTAAAGATGGTTGATTAGGACTCTTGGCTCTCACTTTTAAAACAAATTTAGGGTTATTCAGAGTCAGTAACATTGAAATATATTTGTATTTTAAAACAAACTTAGCATACAGAAACTAAAAATAAAATGCTAAGAATTTTACATTTAATTGCTGATATAATACTGTGCCCTATGTATTGTGACTTAGTTGACCATCTTAAATATTTTGAAAGCAAACACTTTTTACATTATTTTATTTTTTTATATTTTATATTGGGAATGTATTCAGTGAACAAAATTAACATCATTCACCATTTTCCTTACTGTTATACACTTGTTCTCTCTTCCTTTCTCTCCTGGTATAATAGATTTTTTGATGTTTCTAGCTGTGAAAACTCAGGAAAAAACATGTATATATGTATTTGACAGAAACCATCAAGTTATGACAAATTACTTAACATTAAAGCTTTCAAAAATCATGCAACAGAATTCAGTATGTTTCCATTTAAATGATATACTGCAAAAAAAAAGATAAACTCATGGCGTTATTTACTTAAAAGATCACTTAAATCTGCTTTCTCCCACACATAGGAAGTACTTCTTTTTGTTCTATTTAATTAGAATACAATGGGAAAATGTGTGATAGTCAGTAGGCTCAGAGAAGCCATGACATTACTTCTGTTAGATAATATATCCTTTGGCTATTAGAGAAAGGCTATTGCCTTTGAGAACCACTACCAGGTTCTAAAAACTATGTGTTTACCTTTCATTAGGTAATTAATTGTCCATCAAATCATTGTGTCATTGTGCTATATTACAAGGATTTCTTTATTTGATTAGAAAAATCCTTGGGCTAAAATTTAATTATTTGCTTATCTATTTATGTATTTGTTTGAGTCAGGGTCTCTATTGGTTATAATCTATCCCAGCGGGGTCTCCAAATGTTAGGTCAGACCTGCCAGGGGATGACTGGTTTCTGCCATCCAGTGCCAGGTGAAAGATGCAAAGAATTGTTCAGAAGTTAGATTAGAAAATATAGTTTATTTAGAAAGTAAATTAGAGAGAAAAAGAGAGAGAAGATTCACCTCCCCAAGGTAGGGGAAGGGGCCATAGCTCAAAGAACATATAGCCAGCCCGTACTTAGCCAGGCAATGACTAAAAAGTAAATGAGAGAGAGAGGGAGAGAGAGATTTACCTCTCCAAGGTATGAGAGGGGGCCAAAGCTCAAAGATCACATGGCCACACCAGAGTCCAGTAGAGCAACGACAGCAGCTGTTTGGACTTGAATGCCTTTTAAACTTTCCCTTTGATGGGGGAAGGCTGTTAAGGTGATTGGGTGGTGGTGTGCTCCACATCATCAAGGAGGAGCAGGTAAGCACTGGTACTGTCTCAGGTGATGGACTGCAGGCAGATGGGTGGGCTAGTCACATGATTGCTGCCATGGTGATGGGGGCTATCTGGGTCAGAAAGGTCACCAAGGGCTGATTAGGTTAATTTGGGTCTTATGGGTGGAGGCAAATACTTGAAATAGAAAAGGGAATTAATACAAAACAAGCTGGGGAGGAGGTGTTAAAGCAAAGATCAATAGATACCTCTGAGAAACCAGTTCTGTTCTTGACTAGTAAGAAATAGAGAAGGAAAAAGGGGATCTGAGAAACTTACAAAAGGCAAAATCACTAGGATTTCATGTAATCTCTGTTGATATTATATAAATAGAAAAGGAAACATTTGGGCTTCTCACAGAAGAATAAAAAGGCCATTGGCCAGTGATTGGAGGGCAAGTTAGAGTGAGCTTCTAGAAAAACAGGACAGAGCTAAGCAATGTTAAAATGGCTTCTCGTAGGCTGAGCGCAGTGGCTTATGCTTAAAATCCTAGCACTTTGGGAGACCAAGGTGAGAGGATTGCCTGAGCCCATGGATTTCAGACCAGCCTGGGCGACTTGGCGAGACCTCATCTTATAGTAAATTAAAAAAATCAGCCAGGTGTGGTGGTGCATGCCTATAGTTCCAGGTACTTGGAAGGCTAAAGCGGAAGGATCACCTGAGCCCAGCAGGTTGTAGCTGCGGTAATCATGAGCGTGCTGCTGCACTCCAGCCTGGGCTGCAGAGTGAGACTCCAACTCAAAACAAAAAAAAACACGGCTGCTCATTGGGTATATTGACTCCATGTTATGTCCTTTCAGTCTCATTCTGTCACCCAGGCTGAAGTGCAATGGAACAATCTCCTGGGTCACAGCCTCAACCTCCTGGGCTCAGGTGATCCTTCTGTCTCAACCTCCCAAGTAGCTGGGACTACAGGCATGTACCTCCATGCCTGGTTAATATTTTATTTTTTGTAGTGACAAAGTCTCATTATATTGCCTAGGCTGGTCTCAAACCTCTGGGTTTAAGCAATCTTCCTGCCTCAGCCTCCCGCAATACTGGGATTATAGGCATGAACCACCACACCCAGCCCTCAAATTTATTTTTTTAAGAGGTAAAAGCGACTATTACTGTAATCACAAGTGTATATCAGAGCTATTTACTCTTTTTTTTTTTTTTTTTTTTGAGTTGGAGTCTCACTCTGTCGCCCAGACTGGAGTGCAGTGGCCGCTCCCGGCCACCGCAGCCTCGACCTGCTGGGCTCTGGCGATCCTTCTGCCTCAGCCTTCCAAGTAGCTGGAACTACGGGTGCTACCACGCCCGGCTGATTTTTTGATTTATTGTAAAGATGAGGTCTCGCTGCCCAGGTGGGTCTTGAACCCACGGGCTCAGGCAATCCACTCACCTCAGCCTCCCAAAGGCGCGGGATTACAGGCTGAGCCACCGAACCTGGCTGCTATTTACTCTTTGTATTACATATACACCACATGCCCTCCACACAGAGTGGTTGTTTAATGTTACACTATATGTTGTAGGACAGCAAGACCCAGCTATGCTGTAACATGCCATGGAGCTTACAGAGAAACTCAGAGGGGAACAGTCCTGGGAAAACTAATGGAACAGTACACAAGAAACAGAGCTTTGGCCATGTTAGTGGAAATAGAGAATGATACCTGTATTTTATCTTTACAATGAGGCAAGAAAGGAGGTGATCAATAATCACTGTAACAAAATATAATCACAGAGTAGTTTTACTTGTAATGCATACTGTCAAAAATCTCTTTTCATTTCCCATTCTGAAGTCCTTTCACAGGCAATTAAGGTCAAGGCAGCTGTTGACAAAGGGGCAGAAAAGAGGAATGTTAGCTCTTTTATTATGAAGGAATAAATGCCTGAGAATGCTGGGTGCAATAAGGGTCTCTGGATGCAGAAAGGTACGTTTATACACTTATTCGTAAAGGTAGTGTAATTATTTTGGCAAATGTCAAGGCTTTTCCAAGATAATAGTGGTATTGGGAGAGGTAACATTTTTTATTAATTAAATGCTATTTCCTCTTCTAAATCATCGTGTGTTTTATACAATCCAATCTTCACAATAAGTTAATGAGATGGGTCCTATTATTATCCCCATTTTAGATAAGAAAATGGGATATAGAAACAGTAAGTTGCAAAGTGTGTTAGTGGCAGATCCCAGATAGAAGGGAGGTAAATGGCATGTTTTCTATTTGTTGAATCAGTTGCTTATAAACATGTTATGAAGTTGTGAAATAGATGCAAGTTGTGAGAAAGGGATCATGCAAATTTTAATTAACATTTTGCAAAAAGAGGTTCTCTTCTCAAATACCATATCAATCTTCTCATGCCTGCTTTGTCATATTTGTGCACGTGTGTGTGTGTGTGTGTGTGTGTGTGTGTGTGTGTGTCTTGCTAAATTGCTTGGCTCTGAGGAACTGCTTTCTCTCATATCACTCTTCACTATATAGGATTACACTTTAGAAGCCAGGGCTTTGTACTGTGAATCACCCTGGTATTCAGGGAGGAAATATTCAAAAGAAGCACACAGAGATGCATTCTCCAATTTGCCCATGCTCATTCACAAAGGAAATCAAATTGTCTTCCAAAATCTGAATGAGGGATAACATTGAAGTGGCAATAACACAGGTTCAGTAGGAATGAAGAGCGCTGAGTCACAAATTTAAACAACTGAGCCTTTTTCTTAGAAAGCACGACGGCGACCTAGAAACTCGGATAAATAATCCCTGCTCACTTTACCAAGAAGTGTAATTAAAGTCATAAGCTCTATAAATAATAGAGTGCTTTTCTTCTATGTGTTTTGTGGATACAGTTGTATAAATACGCACACATGTTGTTTCTCACTTATTCTGTTAACAAATAGCTCTATGTACTCTTGTTTTTTAAAAAATGTGTCTGTAGTTAAGTTCAAATGAACAAATTAAACAAGGTAAAGCTGAATCTACTGATATATTCTAACTGAATCCTGCCATTAATATATCTCCTCATGGAAATAAATTGCTCTCTTATCTAAAAGGGGCTGATAATATAGTCTCTTTAAACCTCTTCTTATAATTATTTTATTTTGGAGTTGTGGGGTACAAGTGAGGATTTACTACACAAGAAAGTTGCATGCAGGTGAAGTTCAGGTTTCTAAATGGCCTTCTCTCCCCTGATGGCGGACCAGATACCGAGTGTGTTGCCACATGCTACCCTCCCTCCCTTGCAGTTTGTCCAGCGTCTACTGATTGTACCCTTGTGCTCGTGTGACCAGTGATCACGGTCTACTTATGAGTGAGAACATGTGGCACTCTACAAAAAAGACATCTTTTAACCACTGTACAGAAGTGAAGAAGATCCTGTTCTCACAATTCCACATTCTGCTTGAAGGGTATTTCTATATTTTGTTTGTTTGTTTGTTTTCTTTTGTGCCCCTTCACTAACCAGTGCCTATCTAGGAAAGCTCATCTGAGTCAATACATTAACACTTGGTAGAATTTTAAGAGAGCTCTAGAAGTGTTCATTGTACAACTCACACATCTACCGATGAGAGCACATACACACATATTCACAGTAGTCTATGAGCATGAAGTTTTATAACATCCTTGTCAGAAAAAAAGACTGTAAAATGATTAACAAAAAGGCTCTGGAGGAAAACTTCCTGAGTGTGTATTCTTTGTGGCTTTATAAGCTTGGGCAAGCTCATGGAGTCAGTTTTCTCATATTTAAAGTTACAAAACCAGTAAAGATAATATGAGAAGGCTTTAACCATGTTCCAAGCATTTAAAACGTGCCAGTCACTATTCTAAAAACTTACATTAAGTCTTCACCACAACCTTAACGAGTAGGTATTAGTATTACTATCCCCATCTTAGATAAAGAAGTGGTGGCACAAAGAAGTAATTTGCTCAAGGTTACACAGGATCATAGCCCTGCCTGTATTTAAAATGTTGATATTTTGCTTATGGATTTATTTGGTTTACTTTAAATTTTTTTAAGTATTGTATTAAAATGTTATTTATTTGATAACCGAGTTTTCGTGCCTCCTTGAATTTTGTACCTGGAGTCCTAGCCCTGAATTGTTTATCAATAAGAATTATTTAATATCAATAAGGATACATGATCTCAAACCAGGCAAAGTGGGGACCAAAGGGTGATCCAAAGTTTATCTGTAAAACAACCACTTATCTACCTAATCCTGAATTGTACCCCATATCTTTAAAATAAATCAATTAAAAAAAATTAACTGGAAATAAAAGAATTATTGTAGGCATTAAATAAGATGATGCATGTAGAATACATTGCACTGCCAGTCTCATATTATATGTAGCCATTGTTCTTATAATTTTTTCCTGTAAATGAGTAAAAATAAGAGCAAACTAATTTTTTAAAATAAGCACATAATGGCAATTTGAAGAATTGGTCTTCCCTCTCTCTTCATATAATATTACAAATTTCAGAAGTCTGCTTTTATAACTACAATTACCAATTTTTTATAATGCTTCCTCTTTTTCTAAAACACTTTCATATGTAACATATATTATATGTGCTATTGTATATCACATATCATATGTGATATATGCAGACAAAGTTTAGGTGAGTAAATAAGGAAAGTATTTTTATCTTCTTTTTAAGAAGGGAAAAAAAACCAAACTCACTGAGATGAAGTGATTTGCTCACCCAACTGACAAATCATAAAAAGGTTTACATTTCTTTTGTATTCATTTAAAGGAAATTCTTAGTAATTGCATGAGTCAGACAATGATCTACTTCAAAATCTATATAATGTCAGTTCAGGAGTTTGGTACGCACAACTTTTGCCTACTTCACCTTCTGTTCTTCTGCAAACAGTAATAAAGGCGATGGAATGGATGGGGGAAATGCTAAGAATTACTGAATCTCAAAAGCGTTTTGGTTTTTCTCTTGAAGGAACCTTAAACACTTGCTACTTCTGTTGGGAATCAGAGTAGGGAGCTAGGAGAATTATGGCTAGCAATGAAATGAAGATTTAAAATTTTTGATTTTTTTTTGTCCCTTTTATGTTTTCAAAGTTGTCTGTAAGAAAACGTACATTTGTTTTATAACTTGATTTGTGAAATGACATTTAAAAAAAAAACCTTCTGAGTCTTTAGAGAGTATTCAAACCACATTTCCCTTTATACTTAGAAAACTTAGAAAAATCATTGTTGTGATTTCATTTCCTCAAATAATTTAATTTAAAGGATTTTTACTTTTGACCTGTACTTTACGGTTAATTTGATCTTGTCCTTTCTCATTTCAAAATTTGGCTATAGGTCCCTAATTACTGAATGGCAATTAATCACAGTGCGAAAGGTAATGCCTCCAATTCTCCAGAAATAATGCATAGTCTTACAACTTCTGAAATCGCCGTTCACACTTGCGCTGCAAGGGAAGGACACTTTGGTACAAACATCTTTTGCAAAGAAAATGGAAACAGTAAAGATGCAATGTATAGCATCAATAAAAGAGTTATGGCAAAATATTTGTCTCTGAATCTTTCATTTGTAAAACTGTGTTTTGTTTATTTGTTTTGTTTGTTTTTTTGAGTCGGGGTCTCGATCTGTTGCCCATGCTGGAGTGCAGAGACGTGATCCCAGCTCACTACAGCCTTGAACTCCTGGTCTCAGGCCTTCCTTCTGCCTCAACCTCATGAGTAGCTGGGACAAGCACATGCCACCACTCCTTTCTAATTTTTTATTTTTTGTTGAGAGAAGGTCTGGCTATGTTGTCTAGGCTGAACACCTGGGTTCAAGCAATCATCCTGCCTTGGCTTCCCAAAGTGCTGGGATTACAGGCACAAGACACTGCACCCAGTGAAAAAATAGTTTCAATTCTACTGATACTTAAAAAAAAATATTGTTCTAATGCTACAAGATAAACCCAATCATTCAAGTACTTTAAATTCTAATCTTTTCTTCTGTCATTGTTTTTTATTGCTGTTTCTTTTTTTGAGATCAAATCACTGGCCAGGTGATTTGATCTCAAAATCCCATAATCCCAGCATTTTGGGAGGCCGACGTGAGAGGACTGCCTGAGCTCATGGGTTCGACACCAGCCTGGGCAACTTTGTGAGACCTCATCTCTACAATAAATCAAAAAATTAGCCAAACGTGGTGGCATGTGCCTGTAGTTCCAGCTATTTGGAAGGTTAAGGTGAAAGAATCACCTGAGCCCAGCAGGTTGAGGCTACAGTGGCCATGAGTGTGCCACTTCCCTCCAGCCTCGGAGAAAGAGTGAAACTCCAACTCAAAAAAAAAAAAAAAAAAAAAGTCAAATCAAAACGTCATGCTCATGAAATATGGAGAAATTACAATTAACAATTTAAAAGTCAATTACTTTTATGTTATGTTGATGTAATATAAATTCATTAAATTGGTTAGCTTGCATAATTTAACACAACCTAGTATTTATTGAAATCTCTTTGGTCAGAAGTATCTCCCAAAGGCTAACAAGGTTGACACTGGAGCCAGTTTGCCTGAATTCGGATCACTTAATCTTATTCTTTCTAATCCTCAATTTCATCTTGCATAAAATGGGATTAATAACAATGCATATGTCATAGGATCTTTTTGAGGACAAGGAAGTTAATGAATTAAGGCAAATAGAACAATGTCTAGCCATAGTAAATACTTTGTAAATGTCAGCTACTATTATGAAATGGTCAGAACTGAATAAAATGCTTTCTAATTACAACAAAGCCACAAGATAAATATTGATGACCAATTTTTATGAAACAATAAAGAAAAGTATGACTTAGCTTATGGTCTATCGACTATGTCCTGTAGATAAAGTCAATCAGTATTTTTATATATTTGCTCATTCATTTACATGTGCTTAATTCAGTATGTTCTCATCACTATAAAAATACAAAAGAAATGATACTCGCAGACATTAACACACAAGAATGTTGAAAAGAATTCTCATATCCTTTGGAAATATTAGCTTGGATAAGGAAGATAAAGCTTGAGTTAGGCCTCATGTGAAGTGTCAGACTTGGAATGCTGAAGAAATAGAAAGTCTCTATAGTTGGGAAAATAGTATTCATAAGGCAAAATGAGAGGATCATATTATTATATTGTTGGTTTAACATGGTTCTTCATCAAACTTTATGAGGATAGGTACCAGTCCATTCTTTTTAAACAAGATGTCCTCCATATTTATCTTGGTGATTACATGGCAGGAATTTAGTACATACTAATTAAGTGAATAAGGGAGAACAAGCAGAGTATTTTGGGTACAGATCAGTGATAGTACGATCAGAAAAACAGGAATTAGCTCATACAATAACGGAGACCACGAAGACCAAGAAGTCCCAAAATCTGCCATCTCCAACCTGGAGAACAAAGAATGCCAGTGGTGTAGTTCAGTCTGACTCCAAAAGCCTGAGAACTAGGTGTACCAATGTCTGATGCGTCAGGCAAAAGATGGTTGTTCCAGCTCAAACAGAGAGAGCTCATTTGTTCTTCCTCAGCCTTTTTGTTCTATTTGAGTGGATTAGATGAAGCCCACCCATGTCTGTGAGAGCAATCTTTTTTACTCATTCTGATTCAAATGCTAATCCTGTCAGGAAATGCTCTAACAGACTCACACAGAAATGCTTATCAGCTATCTGAAAGACCCTTAGCTCAATCTAGTTGACACAAAAAATTAACCATCACAAGGGGTAAATTCCAGTAAAAGAACCTGAACTCATCAATTTTTACTTCTCCAGTGTTTTATCCTGTGTTTAACAACACTAATTTCACATGCTTCAAAGTTAGTTGTATCATATTTTCTCGTCTCTTTTCCCTGAACACACAACCAAACAAAATTTAAAGCAAGTTTCCTACCTAATATACCCTGAATTAGTTTCCTATTATAAAAAGAATATAGCATTTTGGAAACATTTTAAATTTGTATACTTTTCAATTTAGTTTTCATTTTTTTCTGCAATTTTCTTTCTACAAACTTGTGAAAAACTGGAGCAGTCCTTAAAGCTTGTCAACTTTATAATTGCATGTTTTGCTCTTCACAAACAACCATTTTCAACTTTGTAACCTAATTATTAAGACTTACCACTCTTTTTCTTAATACATGCTGATATTCTTCCTTCTTGATTTCTCAGATGAGTTCATTATTTATGAACTTCCCACTCTGAAATGAAAGGATTTGGCTCTTGTTCATCTTCTCCCCTGCTACTGCTTCCCACAACACCTGCCTTGTCCCCATGTGCTGAATATAGTTATATAATTTTTACGGGGTCAGCTTTAATTGTTTGCCTTATTATGATTATATAAACATGAAACCATATAGTATACCATGACCACTTTCTGTTTTTCATGTAAATCACCACCTCATATCAAGAATAATTACATTTAAATTTGCATGAGTCGTTTTCCATTCAATACCAAAATTTATACCACTCCCAGTTGTGTAAACTTTCTGTCAAAACATTCAATCCATCCTAAACATATGTGCACCCAATATAGGAGCACCAACTTTCATAAAGCAGCTTCTAGATAAACTTAACAAAGATATTGACTATAACTCTGTCATAGCTGGGGACTTACATACCCCACTCACAGCCCTAGACAGATCATCAAGACAAAAATCAACAAGGAGATCCAGAACCTTAACATGATGCTTGAACGACTGGACTTAATTGATACCTTCAGAACACTCTACCCAACAATCACGGAATATACATTCTACTCATCACCACATGGAAAATACTCTAAAATCGACCACGTCCTTGACCATAAATCAAGCATAAACAAATTCCATAAGATTGAAATACTGCCACACACCTTCTCAGACTACAGTGGAATAAAAATAAATATCAACACCAACAAAGTTCCTCCAAAACCTGCAAAGACATGGACACTAAACAGCATGATGTTAAACAATTCCTAGGTCAACATGGAAATCAAAACAGAGATTAAAAGATACCTGGAAACCAATGAAAATGAAGAAACATCTTACCAAACCTCTGGGATGCCGTGGAAACAGTACTAAGAGGGAAATTCATGCCTCTACGAACACACATGAAGAAAATGGAAAGACCACAAGTTAACAGCCTAACAAATCACCCGAGGAAGCTGGAAAAGCAAGAACACCAAAACCCTAATATCAGCAGAAGAATCTAGATTAAAAAATAAAAGCCGAAATTCAGGACACAGAAGACAAAAAGATCATACAAAAAAATCAATGAAACAAAAAGTTGGTTCTTTGAAAGGGTAAACAAGACTGATGGAACCCTAGCCAGAATGACCAAGAAAAATTCCAAATAAACACAATC
Source organism: Carlito syrichta (assembly GCF_000164805.1). Classification (NCBI taxonomy): domain Eukaryota; kingdom Metazoa; phylum Chordata; class Mammalia; order Primates; family Tarsiidae; genus Carlito; species Carlito syrichta. The sequence goes on along the minus strand of NW_007252288.1, from coordinate 356,559 downwards.
AGAAATGCAAAAGTTCAAGTCATAACTGACCCCAAAGAAATATAAAAGATTTTCAGAGACTATTATGTACACTTGTACAGAAACAAACTCGAAAACCTAAAGGAAATGGAGGACTTTCTGACATCACACAACCTCCCCAAGTTAAAACAAGAAGAAACTAAGACCCTAAACAGACCAATAACAATCCAGGGAATTGACTATGTCATAAGAAAACTACTACCAAAAAAAAAGTCCAGGACCAGATGACTTCCAGAAGAATTCTACAAAACATACAAGGAGGGACTGATATCAATCCTATTGAAAGTATTCCAGGCAATGGAGAAAGATGGAACTCTCCCCAAATCTTTTTTTTTTTTTGAATTGGAGTCTCACTCTGTCACCCAGACTGGAGTGCAGTGGCTGCTCCCAGCCACTGCAGCCTCCACCTGCTAGGCTCCGATGATCCTTCTGCCTCAGCCTTCCAAGTAGCTGGAACTACGGGCGCATGCTACCACGCCCGGCTAATTTTTTTTTTTTTTTTTGAGTTGGAGTCTCACTCTGTCACCCAGACTGGAGTGTAGTGACCACTCCCGGCCACCGCAGCCTCGACTGCTGGGCTCCGGCGATCCTTCTGCCTCAGCCTTCCAAGTAACTGGAATTACAGGCATGCGCTACCACACCCGACTGATTTTTTTGATTTATTGTAGAGATGAGGTCTCACTGCCCAGGCGGGTCTCGAACCCGCGGGCTCAGGCAATTCACTCACCTCAGCCTCCCAAAGGCGCGGGATTACAGGCTGAGCCACCAAGCCTGGCATCCCTAAATCTTTTTATGAAGCTAACATCACATTGATACCCAAACTAGGTAAAGATCCAACAAAGAAAGAGAACTAAAGGCCAATATCCTTGATGAACATAGATGCTAAAATTCTCAAGATCTTAGCAAACCAGATCCAACAACACATCTCAAAATCATCCACCATGACCAAGTAGGCTTCATACCCAGGAAGCAGGGCTGGTTCAACATTCGTAAGACCATAATGTAATTAAATATATCAACAGATGTAAAAACAAAGACCACATGATTACATCATTAGACATGATCAAAACTTTGGATAAAATCCAGCACCCCTTCTTGACAAAAACCCTTGAACATCTAGGCATAGATGGAACATACCACAAGATAGTAAGAGCCATCTAGGAGAAACCCACAGCCATCATATTGCTAAACCAGACAGAAATTGGAACCATTTCCCCTGAAAACTGGAACAAGACAAGGATGCCCACCCTCACTCCTCCTTTTCAACATAGTTTTGGAAATCCTCGCTAGAACAATCAGACATGAGAAGGAATTCAGGAATATCCAAATAGGAAAAGAGGAAGGTAAATTATCCCTCTTTGCAGATGACATGATGCTATACCTTGAAGACCTAAGAGAATCTGTCAAAAACCTCCTTGCACTGATAAAGGACTTTGGCAAAGTCTCAGGGTATAAAATCAACATGCAAAAGACAGTTGCATTTCTATACACCAACAATAGACAAACAGAAACCCAAATATAAAGCACAATCCCATTCACAATACCCACACAAAAAATGAAATACCTTGGCATCTTCCTCACCAGAGACGTGAAAGGCCTTTACAATAAAAACTACAAAACACTGCTCAAAGAAATCAAAGATGGCACAAATGGAAAAATATTGTATGCTCATGGATTGGAAGAATCAACATTGTTAAGATGTCCATCCTACCCATGGCAACTACAGATTTAACATAATATTCATTAAATTACCAGTAGCATTCTTCTCAGACCTGGAAATGACAATACAGGAATTCATATGGAAACAGAAATGACCACAAATCGCCAAAACAATCCTAAGCAAAAAACAACCAAACAAACAAAAAGCAGGAGGTATCACACTCCCAGACTTTAAGCTTTATTATAAAGCTACAATAATCAAAACAGCCTGGTATTGGTACAAGAACAGGCACATAGACCAATGGAACACGATAGAGATTCCAGAAGCAAACCTCAATTTCTCAGCCAACTCATCTTTAACAAAGCCTCCACCACTAACCACTGGGGAGTGCAGAACCTATTAAGTAAATGGTACTGGGAAAACTGGCTGACCACTGGCAGAAGATTGAAACAAGACCCCTACCTACCACCATAAACAAAAATCAACTCTAAATGCATCAACAACCTAAACTTAAAACTTAAACTATAAGAGCCTTAGAAAATGCAGGAGACACCCTTATGGAAATTGGAACTGGCAACCAATTCCTGATCAAAACTCCAAGTGCCCAAGTCATAAGAGACAAGATAGACAAATGGTACCTCATCAAACTGACAAGCTTCTGCAAAGTCAAAAAAACCATCAAGAGAGCAGGAAGACAACCCACAGACTGGGAAAATATATTTGTCAACTGTATGTCTGACAAAGGTCTAACATCTAGGATTTATAAGGAATTCAAATGTGCCCAAAAGAAAAAAACAAACAGCCCCATTACAAAGTGGGCCAAAGATATGAATAGACACTTCTCAAAAAAAGACATACGAGCAGTCAACACATACATGAAAAAATGCTCAGTTTCATTAGTCATCAAAGGAATGCAAATTAAAATTACACTAAGATACTACCTAACTCCTGTCAGGATGGCCATCATCAATAGCTGAAAAAACAACAGATGCTGGAGAGGATGAAGGGAAAAGGGAACACTTCTACAATGTTGGTGGGAGTGTAAACTAGTACAGCCTCTGCGGAAAACAGTGTGACAATTCCTAAAAGATCTAAAAATTGACCTTCCAGACAATCCTGCAATCCCCCTACTGGGAATATACCATGTTTACAATAGCAAGAACATGGAATCAACCGTGCTACCTATTGAAAGAGGACTGGATTTTTAAAAAGCGATACATACACACGATGGAATATTATGCAGCCATAAAGAAGGACAAAATCATGAACTTCACAGCAACCTGGATGGACTTAGAGTCTATAATACTGTGCAATCTATCACAGAAACAAAGAACTGAGTATCACATGTTCTCAATCATAAGTGGACTTTGAATAATTATCATAATACTATAAGAAAAGATTGGCTGTGGCGGGAAACTGCTGGGGGTGGGATGTGGGATTGGCAGTAGTGGGAATCTACAGGAGCCGGTGTGGGGGACACATCTCATCAACAAAGGTACTTGCATAATGAACATTTGTATACCTAACCCTGAACTGTACCCCATATCTTTAACATAAAAAAATTAAAAGCCAAAAATAAAAAATCAAGTAATTACTGATTAAAAAAATTTTTCAAATACTTGCACACTTCAAATAGTGCCTTCTGACCTGCTTCCATATGCAGTGGTTGTGGTAGATTACTTAGAGCTGTCACTTTGGAATTCCCTTCATTGTAAGCCTGTAAGACAGCATCGTGTCAAACATAACAATGAGGTGGAAATACAAAACAGCCTGAATAGGTGGCAGCAAAAGAACCAACCAAGCTGGGATATGGTCACCCTCCCATATGTCAGCCCTAGAGGCTGAATGGATTCCACCTTCTCTGCTATGCCATGTATTGCTCTGTAATACACAAATTGTTTTAACACTTTAAGAAATCGATTTAAATTATCTCTATTCCTTGCTTAAAACAAATTCTATAGGTAATTAATTACATATTATTTTTTAAAAAACTGTTTTGTGCCACTCAGAGATTACTCATTCGTGTTAATGTTTTCAGTCAACAAATCTGTGTTCACTTTATTCACTCTATTCTTCATCTCTTAGATTTCACCTTTTTTTTAGCTTTAAAGAGTGTGATTTTATTTGATTTTATTTTGTATTTTTATTTTAGAGTTGTGGGATACAAGTGCTGATTTACTACATAAGTAGGTTGCATGCAGATGAAGTCTGGACTTCTAGCTGGCCCTCTCTCCCCCTGATAGTGGACCAGGTACCCAGTGTGTTGCCACATGACACCCCTCCTTCCTCCCTCCCTCCCTTAGTAGTGTCCAATGTCTGCCGATCCCACCTTGTGCTAGTGTGATCAGTAATCAGAGCCAGTTTATGAGTGAGAACATGCGGTGTTCAGTTCTTTGTTTCTGTGGTAGTTCACTTGCTATGATGGTCCAAGCTGCACAAAGGCCATGATTTTGTTCTTCTTTATGGGTGTATAATATTCCATCATGTATATGTGCTGTATTTTCTTTATCCAGTGCACTTTCTTTTTTTTTAAGTTGATGTAAAATTGCTCCTTTTCCTGAATGTATACATATTAATTATTATTATTGTTGCTGTTTTTTGAGGTTGAATGTTTTTAATCCTTCCTTTTGATGAGGGAAGGTCATTAAGGTGATTGGGTAGTGGCCTACTCTACACCATCACAAAGGGGCAGGTAAGCACAGGTACTAACATCAGGTGATTGACAGCAGGTAGATGGGTGGGTTAGTTACATGGTTGCTGCCATGTGGTGGGGTCTATCTGTCACGAAGGTCATGAAGGGCTGATTAGTTTACTAATCACCTTTTTTTAGTTAAAATTTTTATTTTAAAGATGTGTACAACTCAGGGTTAGGTACACAAATGTTCATTATGCAGGTACCCTTGTTGATGAGGTATGCCCCCCTTCCCCAGGCAGATTCCCACTTCTACCACCCCCCCACCGGCAGTTTCATATTCATTATTTTTTAATGTCTGTACCAACAGAACACTCTTGTCTCAGTGTCCTAATTTTCAAGTATAATAGTTCTTGCTGATCATTGTCAGAGAGAGATAAGAGCTGTAATGAAGACGATGTTCCAGTTGATGGATGCACTGGCCCTGATGGAATGTATCAGAGTAGTAAAGGAAAGTGTGTTCTGAGATCTCAGTGTGACTGCTACATAAATGATGAGGTCATGCAACCAGGTAAATTCATCCATATTGATGACAATAAATGATATGGAATCACATATATACTTGTTATGATACTGAGATCAAGGGTATCCAGTGAACTTTCAGTGGGCATCTGGGCTGGTTCTGGATTTCATCTTTGACTCCTCTCAACCTCTGATGTTACAGAACAGTGGGTTCTAAACTTTAGTAAAGCCTTAATATGGACTTCATTGACCTGTTGCTAAGAGGAATGCAAGAAAATCCTTGTACTAGAGAATTTAAAAAAGTTTGAAGAGTCAGCTGTTGCTAGTACTTTTTTTACTTTTAAGTGTAATGTAGAATATGAGACTGTGGCTGAGAGGAATATCGGGAGAAAATGATGGTATTAGTGTTCTATTTTTATATAATGAAGTAACACAAACTCAGCAACTTCAAACACCACAAATGTATTATCTAACAGCTCCTGTAGGTTAGAAGTCCTGGATTCTCTGCTTAGGGGCTCATCATTCTGAAATAAAGGTGCCAGTCAGGGTTGTGGCTTTCATATGGATCTCTTCCACAAAAATTAATGTCCTTGTGGTTGTAGGACTGTGATCCCCATTCTCTTCCTAGCTTTCACCCAGGGATAATTCGCAGCTTCTAGATGCCACAGATTCTTGCCGCATGGCCCCCACAGGCAGTTCACACCTGAAAATTTGCATTTTTTCAAGTCAAAGCATGTCTCTATGATTTAATTCTACTCTAACCAGCCAGAAAATCTCTGCTTTTAAAGGTCTTGCCTTAAGTCAGGGCTCACCCACAATGATCTTATAAGATCAACTGATCTGGGAACTTAATTACATCTGAAAAATCGCTTCACTGCAGCATGTAGCTGGATGTTTAATTGAATAACTGGAAGAAGGTATAAGTACAACAGGGGCCTTGAATCTTGGGAATATCTTAAGATTTTGCAAGAATGGTCCAGGAAGAAATGGAAAATTTTTTTATGCTGAATATTTAGAGTATATAGAGAATGAACTGCTTGTTAGTGAATGTAAGTGATGAAATCCCAGCTAGGTGTAGGTGGCCTCTCTGGAGAGGTTTTGGGACCAAGAGAACTTCCCTTCCAAAAGCCTCCCCCAGGCTGGGCATGGTGGCTTACGCCTTTAATCCCAACACTTTGGGAGGCTGGGGTGAGAGGATTGTCTGAGCCCACAGAGTGACAGAGTGAGACTCCAACTCAAAAAAAAAAAAAAAAAGTCACACTTTCTACTGATGGCAAGTTTTACAAAGAAACCCATTACTACAATGAAAATAAGGGTTCTTCAAGACTTCTGAACTTGATTTGCAATCTGTAGATCTGTTAGTTGACTCAATTTTTTAAAAATAAACTTTTTTATGGAAGTATGGCACTCATATCGAAAAGTGACCAGATCATAAGTTACAGCTGAACAAATGCTCACAAGTTGGACACACCAACATAACCACACGCAGCTGAAGAAATAGAAGACTGTCAGCATCCCAAAGACTCCCTTAATGTTCCCTCCTAGGCTCTACATCATATTACTTCCCTCAAATTACCTTGCTTTTTGATACCATAGGATTAAGTTTGCCCCCTCCTTTTTTTTTTGCCAATTGGAGTCTCACTCTGTCGCCCAGGCTGGAGTGCAGCAGCACGCTCATGGCCACTGCAGCCTTGACCTGCTGAGCTCAGGCGATCCTTTCACCTCAGTCTTCCAAGTAGCTGAAACTATAGGCATGTGCTACCACACCTGGTTTAATTTTTGATTTATTGTAGAGACAAGATTTCACCAAGTTGCCCAGGCTGGTCTCGAACCCCTGAGCTCAGACAATCCTCTCACCTTGTCCTCCTAAAGTGCTGAAATTACAGGCTTGAGCCACTGCGCCCAGCAAGATTTGCCCCTTTTTAAAACTTTTTTTTGTAATTAGAAACTCACAAAGAGTAACTTTTTTGTCAGACTTCTCTCATGCAATATTGTGTTTGTGAGTTTCTGTTGTAAGAACATGCTGCAATTAATTTGTTCATTCTATTGTTGATGAACCTTTGGAGTGTTTCCAGTTTTTGACTCCTACATATAATACTTCCATAAACATCCGTGATCGTATCTTTTAGTGGACTGTGCACACCTGCCTGTTGTGTTTATTCCTAGCAGTGGACCTGGCAGGTTATAGAGTCTGCATGAGTTCTGCGTAGGTAGTTACTGCCGAAAAGCACCCATACCCTTCATTGTAGTTAATGTGCCCAGTTTGGAGACTGTTTTACCCTCTACAGAGAATATGTTTCCAGTCTTCTGCCAGAGTGGGGAGGCTCAGTCACTTAGCTAGTGAAGTGAGGAAGAGTCTGGGGTCCAGCAACTTCTTGATTATAGTTTTAACTCATTCACCCTATTCTAGCCTGCCCATCTCTCTTCTCTCTTCTAGAGGAACCTGATGTTGTCAACTCGAGAATCTTTCGGTTTTTCTGGAATAAACAGATTGGTTTCCAGCTTTTCCTGCTGCTAGTTTTGGATTTATTTTCTTTGGGTCTGCTGTCTTTTTCATCTTTCCTGTTTTTAAGATTTTTGATATTGTCATGTCCTTTCCCATTTCTTTAACCCCGTGATTTTTGTGTTTAAAACAAAGTCTGACCAGGCATGATGACTCACGCCTATAATCCTAGCACTTTGGGAGGCTGAGGTGAGAGGATTGACTGAGCTCATGGGTTCGAGCCCAGCCTGGGTAACTTGGCAAGAACTTATTTCTACAATTAAAAAAAAAAAAATTAGTCAGGCATGGTGGCGTGTTCCTGTAGTTTCAGCTACTTGGAAGGCTGAGGCAGAAGGATCCCCTGAGCCCAGCAGGTCAAGGCTGTGGTGGCTGTGAGCAGTGTGCCACTGCACTCCAACCTGGGCTACAGAGTGAGACTCTACCTCAAAAATAAATAAATAAATAAATAAATAAAACAAAGTCCACTGTCTTTTATTTTATTGAGGAATTGGGAGAGAACAAAAGAAGAAAGCATATGTGTTTGATGCAGTCTGTCTGGTGAGGTAACATCCCTTACATATTCCAGGTTCCTCCCAGAGTAAGGGAAGTTACTTTGCATTGTGTGAAATGACTCATGGCTTCACAAGATGAGATTCTAGCTTGCTTCCTGTGGTTTGAATTATGTTTACCATTTCTAGTTTTTTTTTTTTTTGAGTGGGAGTCTCACTCTGTCGCCCAGACTGGAGTGCAGTGGCCACTCCCAGTCACTGTAGCTTTGACCTGCTGGGCTCCGGCGATCCTTCCGCCTCAGCCTTCCGAGTAGCCGGAATTACAGGCACGCGCTACCACACCTGGCTGATTTTTGATTTATTGTAGAGATGAGGTCTCGCCAAGTTGCTGAGGCGGGTCTCGAACCCGCGGGCTCAGGCGATCCACTCACCTCAGCCTCCCAAAGGCGCGGGATTACAGGCTGAGCCACCGAGCCCGGCTTGTTTACCATTTCTTATCGTTGTTTTGGAGTTACTAGTGCATTTTCATCTTGCTTATAAAGTGTCGTGAAGAAACATACCATCTGCAGTAGCAAATCTAATATCATATATGACTATGTTGATAGAACCAAGATATTTATGAGCTGTGAATTCCACAGTGATAGGTTAGTATTAAGATGAAACAGAATTATTTAGATGTTTTATTTCTGTTTTATGCCAGTAGGTTGAGAAACTATGTAACTTAGATCTCAATATAAACTGTTTTGCTGAGTATATTTTGGGGGAACAGATAGCATTGGTTGGATTAAAATGTCATCCAATTGGTGGATTCACACATGAAGTCAAGGAGTGTCTGGTAAGATGGATGAAATTCCAAAAATTTGCTAGGTTCTTCTGTGCCTGGAGTCAGAGTCACCTTGTTGCAAATTTTTAATTATTATTGGAGAAATTACTTGAGGGTCCTAAATCACTTATGGCAATGTAAGGCCGACGTGTACCTATTGGCCTGGGGAAAGAACCAAGAATCCATGCATTGTCTCCTGAAACTGGCTCTCCTAATGTCACTTGAAATTGGAATTGGTCCTAGAGAGAACGTGGGGAAATTTACCCAGGCACTAAATAATGGCTTAGAAGTAAAGATATCAAGACTTTTTTTTTTTCTTTTTGGGTTTCCTACACATGGGGAAATGACAGATGTCCCCTGGTAGGAAAGGACATCACAGGCATTGAAAAAATGGTTCCCATGGACAGAGGTGGAGCTTATATTGTAATGTGGTTCTAGAGACTCATGGTGAAGCACTGACTCTGGCACAGAAGGCAGATGAGGTTGATATTCCTGTAGACCCAATCTTCTCAGGCATGTTGGTCCTGTTTTAGGATCAGTGGTTAAGCACGTAAGTGCAGACTAAATAGTTCAAATTGATAGATTTTTCAGCAGCCTCTGTAAGACTCAAGACCAGCAGAGGTCTCACTGATAGAGAGAATGATTATGCTGGGGACCTTGGGAACCTGAGAATACCAAAGTGTGCTGTAGGACATTGTGAGACAATAACAGACATTGCAGCAGAGTAACAGAATCAGTGAGATGAGGAGACCAACCAGACACTTTAGTTTTCTCTCAGCCTGGCATTCAGAGGGAAGATTGAATCTTTTGAGCTAAGTAAGCTCGTGGGGTTCTTGAACAGTTTCAGTGAGAGAACAGGCACATATTATTGATACCTGAAGAATGAGATCTTAGACTTTCTAGTGATGAGTGCATTTCTAATAATGAAAACTAAACAGTAGAAAAAAATAAGAGATTTGATCATATTTTCAGCTGATGAAGCAGTTTGTACTTATCAATTTTGAGCTACAATCTTCCTGCCATATATGTATTGTGTTTTAGATAATCTTCTATTAATCAGTGTAGAAAAGGATGGCACTCACATTACAGGATTATCAGAATTAAAGAAGATAGGCCGGGCACAGTGGCTCAAGCCTGTAATCCCAGCACTTTGGGAGGCCGAGGTGAAAGGATTGCCTGAGACCAGGAGTTCGAGACCTGACTGGGCAACTTGGCAAGACCTGGTCTCTACAATAAATCAAAAATTTAGCTGGGCTTCGTGGCCCAGCTACTTGTGAGGCTGAGGCACAAGGATCACCTGAGCCCAGCAGGTCACGTCTGTGGTTGCAGTGAGCGTGCCACTGCACTGTTGGGCAATGGAGAGAGACTCCAACTCAAAAAAATAAAAATTAAAGAGGGTTAAAAAAATGCAAGCATTTTACACAGCGTTTGACACATAGTGAATGCTAAATAGATCTCTGCTGCTTCTGTTGACTCAAGTTCTTTCTGGTTGCTACATAGTGTTTGTAATACCAGGACATGGAAAAACCATCTATATTATTGGTTCTGTGATCTTAAGCAATTTCCAGTCATCTTTCTAAACCTTGGGTTCTTGGTCTTTAAGATGAGAATATTACAGCAATTTCCCAGGAGTGCTATAAGGTTTAAACAAGGTTAGGTATGTGGCAGTTTTTTAAATACAGTATCGAGGGTCATGCAAATGGAAGTTCTTCTGATTTTTAGTATCAACCCAAGGAAATGTCAAATCTGGCTTATTAGCTAAACAATTATAGTCACTAATTTTGATTCTTGATTTCTGCATGAAATAATTTTCTCAGTGAGCCTTCAAAGGAGAGAAAGATTGGAAGTAGATTCTTCTTCCCTTCATTTCTTGAGGAACCTGTTATTGTCTGTCATTTTTTTTCAAGGACTTTTTTGTTGCTGGTGTTTTCCCATGAGGGCATACAGTAGTAGCCAAAGATCAATGTTGTCTGAGTTGGTTTAACCTCTGAGTCTGACTGGCTTTCTTCCTCCCTCCTGAATTCGCGAGTTCCACCTTCTAGTTCAGCCGCAAGCAGAGTTTCACAATGTTGGCCAGGAGGGAATAATTGGAACCAGCAGAAGAAAGAAGAGTTTGTGACACGGTGACGCAGTGACAATCAACTGAAGGAGAGCGGAGGAGTGGGAAAGAGTCCATGAAGGCCACTATTATATTTATTGAGAGTGCTGGACTGACTTCATAAGGAAACCAGGAAAAGATCCATGAAGCTAAGTCTCTAAGCAGAGTTCCACAGGGCAGAGGGCACAGTGCCTTTTTTTCTCAATTCCTGGAATAGTTGGAAAGCAAGTACCTTTCCTCACAGACAATACCACATACCCTGCGGGAAGCAACATACCCCCTCCCAGGATGCCCAAGTCACATGTGCTGATCTGGTCCTCACCACGTAGCTCCCATGAAGAAACGCCACTGTGGAAATCCGATTAGGGACCCAGGAATCATGAAGCTCATTTGGTGAGAATGCCAGCTCCCTCTTCCACTCTGCTGATTATGTATTCTTTAGTACTTGCTATCATTCTTTCTGATTATGTTTTCCCTGGCATCAGAACACATTTTTTCCCTTGTGTTTCTGCCATTGGAAATAACTCCCTGATGGATCCTCTCATCTCTTCCAGACATCCCTCTCCTCTTTTATGCACCCTGCCCCATTTGTCTGGCAATTAGTGAGTTAGTACATCATCATTCTTCTTTCTATTAGCAGCTGGCAGGAAGGGGAGACTCCTTAGCAGCTGCTGAATTACCTCCCAGAGACAGCAGGCTTTCTGCAGTGAGAGCACTGATTTACTATGTCTCCACAGGGTTTCTAGACAGGGGGCCTCCTGTAAATCAAGCCTTGTTATGACTGGGAGAGGAATGGGCAATAATGAGAGAGGCCAACACTGAAAAGAATTTCCAGTACATGCAGGATTTTAAGAAATTGTTATTCTTTAACTGTAACTCTGTGCTTTTAAGTCTGTTTTGTGTTTTATCTAAGACTAAGTTTTACAGTGTCTGTCATACCAGGGTATAGAAAAGCCATCCATCTCTTGATCCTACACAGGATTCTAATTAAGTTACCTGAGGCACAGGAGTGGAGTTACTTATGGTAGAAGATTCCTTAGTTTCTTTTTGTTTTGCCTCAGAAGTTTTTTCTTTCCAAGGTATCTTATTTTGTGCAAGTTTTCTCAATCTCAACTTTTGACATTGTAGGCCAAATAATTTTTTTGTTGTTGCTTTGGTTGCGTTGTAGAATGTTTTTTTTATTTTTATTTTTTTTTGAGTTGGAGTCTCACTCTGTCGCCCAGACTGGAGTGCAGTGGCCACTCCTGGCTACCGCAGCCTCGCCCTGTTGGGCTCCGGCGATCCTTCCGCCTCAGCCTTCTGAGTAGCTGAAACTACAGGCGCACGCTACCACACCAGGCTCATTTTTTGATTTATTGTAGAGATGAGGTCTCGCCAAGTTGCCCAGGCGGGTCTCGAACTCAGGCAATCCACTCATGTCAGCCTCCCAAGGCGCAGGATTACAGGCTGAGCCACTGAGCCCGACTTGTAGAATGTTTAACAGCTTCCTTGGCTTCTACCCACTGGATGCCAGTAGATACCCCATGTCTCCTAGCTGTGACAATCAAAAATGCACCCTGGGGACAAAATCATTCCCAGTTGAGAGTCATTGTTTTAGAGGAAGATAAACTAAATATAGGAGCGGGCTAAAGTCTATTCTAAAAGTTCTTTGATACATCTTCTGACTCTAATCTTTGGTTCTGGGATGCACTGTGCTCTTGTAGCCAAAGAGCTGCCCAGTGTTGTGGTGAGAACTCTGGGCTTATGAGGCCAGTCAATTTGTCTGATGCTGAGTGGGGCCACCATGGCCTGTCAATTAATTCCATGACCCCTGCTGATGTCCTCCCAAAAGAAAATTTATCTTGTAGAGAGTTCAAATCTTGGTAGGAAACAATAATGTTTGTAGGAAGTCTGGATTCAGAGGGTAAATTTCTTACCTCTTCCTTGTAGTTGGCTTTAAATACACCAAAAAAGAATCACAGTTCTCGCATTACCACACCTTAATCCTCACTCCTGGGCCTTGATCCTGCCTGTTTCCTCTTGTTTCTCTGGACAGTTTGGCTGCTTCAGCTCTTTTGGCTCATGAAAGCATTACATCAGCATCCATTACATTGCCCCTATTGCCCACATTGAAATGATCTCTATGTTCTATTTTAGCTCTTCAGTCTCACAGGTATGGCATAAATATGGAATGTCAGACTTGTATAAAGGGCCTACATACTGCTATTTACTCTTACCCAGTCTTTAGTGGGTTGCTGGCATAGGGCCCAAGTTTCTCATCTTTTAAAAAGAGAATTGGTGGTGTACTTAAGGTCTGAACCTGCTGTGTAAGCAGAATATATAACTGCCTACATAATGGAGTTTCAAGGGTAAGAAGCCAAGTCTATCTCTCATCACTGGGTGTTGGCTAAGATTGACTTTTAGAGTATAGTAACATCCCTTACCTCTAAGCACTAATAAAAAAGTACAAAGTATGGAGAGAGTAGGAATAGAGCTCACAGTTTTGAAATCTGTTACATGTCAGGTATTCTTTTAGGCAGAATCATTCAGCATTGTCTTATTTTATTTATGTTTTTAAGTAGGAGTCTCCCTCTGTTGCCCAGGCTGGAGTACAGTGAATAGCATGCTCATGGTCACCGCAGCCTCGACCTGCTGAGCTCAGGCAATCCTTCCGCTTTAGCAATCCAAGAGTTACAGGCATGCACCATCATACCCAGCTATTTTTTTGATTTATTGTAGAAACGAGGTATCACCAAGTTGCCTAGGCTGATCTCAAAACCCTGGGCTCAAGCAATTCTGTTGCCTCTGCCTCCCAAAGTGCTGGGATTACAGATGTAAACCACCATGCCCAACTGTCTTATTTGTTTAATCCATACATGAAAAGTATAAAATAGGTATTATTATGCTCATCTTATTGACAAAGAAACTGAGGGTCAGAAAGAGCCTCACATCGCACAGCTAGTCAGCATGAAACCACCACCAGCACACAATCAGTAAGTAGGGAAAATAGGATACAAATTCTCCTCCGCCAGACTTCAAATTACTTGGTTTTTCCATCATATGCTGGGACGAGTCTCTGAGCACTCTTCCCAATTAGGTAGTAGCATCTCTGAGGCAGGAAGGGTTGCTATCAGAAGGAAACGAAAAGCATGCTGAGTTTGAGAGATTGCCATTCATTGCTTTTTCCTCTTTTTGAAAAGACACAGGTAGACTTACTAGAATAAAGCTGACGTCTTTACAGGCATGCAGCAAGAATATCCCCACAATGATTGTAAAGAAGTCAATTGAGATGTGAATGACATCATCAACAGACAGATCTTGTCACTCCTTAAAAAGAATAGCTGAACAAATTAAAACTGATGTTGTAAAGAAAATGTAGCATATTGGAGTCACAATGGATGTGTTGAATATATCCAGGGCCTTGTTCAGATAATTAATCTGTGTGCTCACACAGACAATGCCGCTCAACAGCAGAATCCAGGCCAGAGGGTGCCACAGCATGGGTTTTCCAGCAAACAGCTCTTTGATAGCAATGCTTAGCACAGGAGACTGAGAATGCACCAATGACAGCAGATTGCTATATATACAAGACTGTTTGTCTGTCCATGGTGGGGACCCACCACAAAGATTAATATCAAGGCCACAATGACCACAAGTGTTGCAAAGACCACAAAGCTTGGATCACCTAACTTGTGAGACATTTTATTTAAGGTCTTGATTGCCTCTACTTTTGAAGCATGAATGACCATAACTGTAGATCCTAGAATACTTAGCAAACACTCAATTTTTCCATGAAGATTAAGTCTTTCATTTAGAAAGTATGAAGAAAGAATGGTACTTACTAGGACTCTGAGAGCTCCTAGTGGAGTCATTAGCGTGGCTGGTGCAAACATGTATGCAGCAAAGTTGGTCACCTCACCAGTTCCCATTGACAGCAGTCCAGTCCACCACAACCATTCTTTAAGACATGGTGGCCACCTTGACCTGCTCTTGTAGAGCCTTTACTGGCAAGTTGAAAAAGGCCTTTTTAAAATTTTTCAGAATGAAACTTCCTCCAATGAAAATGCTGCCGTTTGCAGAATCATCACCTATTCGTTGATATGTTTGCCTGGGGATGGCTCGGCGGGTGATGACTGCAGAGTGGGTCCCTCTTGGGACTTGAGAAGCAGCAGGTCAGGCAAATACGCAATCAGATAATGCAAGAGCTATATAGCACCCTGGAGCAACCTAATCTAGCTCCATTCCCTCACTGAGGATGATGAAACAGACAGGAAAGGACTTGCCCAGAAAGACAAAGAAAATTCAGGGCTGAGTCAGGAAATGTGTGCCAATCTCCTAGTTTACTCAACTTTTCAACCTTCTCTATCTGCTGGAGCTGCCATCTTGGGTTAGTGTTTTTGGTCCACTCTTCAAAGTCTGTCACTGAAATAATCATATGACAGCTTCCTGCCAGCTATGGAAGTGAATTATGAGGAGTCTTGCTTTTTTTCTTTTTTTGGAATATTTTTCTAGATGACTCAGACTCTTTTACCCAGGAGTACATTAATATCTGCATATACTGTCTTACTCATAATGTGCACTAGAACATTGGATCTCACTGCATGAATACAGCTATCACAGTCATATATGCCACAACACCAGTAGTGTCATTAGCATGGTGGCATTACACATTCACAACCCACAGAAATTCACCATCCATAATCAGTCTTCTTCTGCCTATTTCTTAAAATTATATGAGATTGTTTTCATTATTCCATAATGAATAGGACAGTAGAAAGTTTCATCTTAGAGAGTTAATTATAGCTTTTAATTTGGAATTCACCTCTTCATAAGGGCGCTTGCTGACTTAAGAACCATCTTACTCAAAATTGCCTGAAGCTCATATTTCCTCATGGCCTTCCAGGGCTCTGCTGACTCATAGAATAAAATTACTTTACCTTCTAGTGCCTTGGGTTTCTCATTTGTAAGCTGGAGTGACTGAAACAGACCAGCTTTGGGGCATTTTTGTGACAAGCAGTGAAAAATGATAGCAAGCTAAATTGTAGCTTCCTTGTACTCAAAGGACAAGGCTGTTCTCAAAAGTCTAAATGACTGTTCAGCTCAACAAATCAATAGCTCATTTGGTTCAACTTCTTATGTTTTGTTTCATAATTTAATCCTAAAACTTAATAGAGGAAGGAAAGTTAACTTGTGACTCCTTAAAAGACATAAGACATAGAAAAGTTAATTTCTTATGGTAAGTTCTGAGCTGAACAGGATCACATGAGGTAAAAGTAGATCAGAATTCTCATATTTTGTAGGGTCATCAGTATCTATAAGGAAAAGAAAAGGAAATTGGACTATTTTGCTGAGATCAGAAGATACTTAAAAGGTGAATGTGACAAACCTTGACTCCTCTCTGCTTATATTCTCTTGTCATTTCTTATTGTGCTTCTTTTGTTGTTATTCTTTATTCCCATGTATGAAACTACTTTTTGCTAATCTATTAGTATAGTTGTGGTGTGTGCATAGATGTTACACATTGGATTTTAAAAGATTAATAGGTGTTTAGTTTTAATTTTTACTTTTGAGTCAGAGCCTCATTCTGTCATCCAGACTGGAGTGCAGTGGCAGGCTCATGGTTCACCATAGACTTGACCTCCTGGGCTCAGGCGATTCTCCTGCCTCGGCCACCTGAGTATTTGGGATTACTGGTGCATGCCACCATGCCAGGCTAATTTTAATGAATGTTTAAAAACACCTTCTTCTTTGCTGAATTATGTTGGCAAGGATTAAAGCTGTTTTGTGTTCAAAATACTTCTTCCAGGAAGTGTTCATGGATCACCTCCAGTTGGACTATTCTTGCACTTTGTCCACGGATCCATTACTGCCGTTTGATTGGTTGATTTTTGGTTTTGATATGCAGGTTGTCTTTCTTACCAGCATGGAAGGTGAGGTTTTTTTTTCCTCCCTGCATAATCACATTATCGGCATTATATCTGGCATATAATAGCTACCTTAAAAATATTTGATTGAATTAATGAATTAGTGAGTGGGTGAATGGATGATGGTACCAGTCAGACTAGTATATATAATTGTTTATGAAAGGTTAGTGTTTGGCATATATATCAGTCAGGGTTCTCCAGAGAAACAAAACCAATAGGATATACACATAAAGTACAGTAAGTCCCCTACACACGAGCAAGTCCCAATCCAAGAGCACGTTCATAAGTCCAATTTGTTCATAGCTCAACAAAGTTAGCCTAGGGACCCAACTAGCACAATTGGCTATGTAGTACTGTACTCTAATATGTTTGCAATACTTTTCATACAAAAATACATCAAAAGAAAAAATAAACATTTTTAATCTTACAGTACATACCCTGTATGCATGTGAAAATGTATACCAAACATGTGAACTAAATTACATAATTAGAAATGCAAATGCATATCTGCATTTTTGAAAATTTGCAACTTGAAGTTTCGTATGTAGGGGACTTACTGTAATGTGCGGTATACAGTAATATTTTATCAAGAATGGACTTCATATACACAGTGGTCCCACTGGATTACAATGGATCTGAAAAATTTCTATTGCCTAATGATGTCATAGCTGTTGTAACACCATAACTCAATGTACTATTTGTTTGTGGTGATGCCAGTGTAAACAAAACCATCATGCTGTTGGTTGTTTAACATACAATTACATGCAGTACATAATACTTGATATGATAATAAGCAACCATGCTACTGGTTTCTGTGTTTACTATACAATACTTTTTGCCATTATTTTAGAGTATACTTCTTCTACTTATAAAAAAAGAGTTGACAGTAAAACAACCTCTGGCATGTCCGTCAAGAGGTATTCCAGAAGAAGACATTGTTATCACAGGAGATGGCAGCTCCATGCATGTTATTGCCTCCAAAACTTTCCAGTGGGATGAGATGTGGGTATGAAAGACAGAGATATTGATGACTCTGAACTTGCGTAAGCCTCAGCTAATGTGTGTGCTTGTGTCTTAGTTTTTAACCGAGAAGTTTAAAAAGTAAAAATTTTTAAAAACTTAAAAACAGAAAAAAAGCTTATAGTGGCTCACACCTGTAATCCCAGCACTTTGGGAGGTGGAGACGAGAGGATTGCCTGACTCCACGGGTTTAAGACCAGCCTGGGCAACATGGCAAGACTTCGTCTCTACAATAAATAAAAAAATTAGTTGGGTGTGGTGGTGCACATCTCTTGTTTGAGCTACTTGGAAGGCTGAGGTGGAAGGATCACTTAAGCCCAGTGGGTTAAGGCTGACGTGGCTGTGAGCGAGACTCCGACTCAAAGAAAAAAGAAAATATTTTTGTATGGCTTTACAATGTGTTTGCGTCTTAGGCAAAGTGTTACTATAAAAGAGTCAAAAAACATTAAAAAATTAAAAATTTTATAACATAAAAAGTTACAGTAAGCTAGAGTAAATTTATTATTGAAGAAAGAGCTTTAAAAAATAAATTTAGCCAGGCACGGTGGCTCATGCTTGTAATCCCAGCACTTTGGGAGGCAGGGGCGACAAGATTGCCTGAGCACAGGGATTCGACACCAGCCTGAGCAACATGGAGAGGCCTTGTCTCTACAATAAATCAAAAAATTAGCCAGGTGTGATGGCACACACTTGTAGTTCCAAATACTTGGAAGGTTGAAGTGGAAGGATTGTCTTAGCCCAGCAGGTCAAGGCTGCGGTGACCGTGAGCATGCCACTGCACTCCAGCCTAGGCAACAGAGTGAGACTCTAATTCAAAAATAAATAAATAAATAAACAAACAAATGCATTTAACGTGGCCTAAGTGCACAGTATTTATGAAATCTACAGTAGTGTGCAGTAATGTCCTGGACCTTCGCATTCACTCGCCACTCACTCACTGACTCACCCAGGGCAATTTCCAATCCTGCAGGCTCCACTCATGGTAAATGTTCTATCTAGGTGTATTATTTTAAAATCTTTTTAGCCATATTTTACTGCACCTATTCTATGATTAGATATGTTTAGATACACAAATACTTACCATTATATTACAATTGCCTACAATTTTCAGTATAGTAACATGCTAAATAGGTTTATAGCATAGGAGCAATAAACTGTACCATATAGGCTAGGTGTGTAGTAGGCTAAACCTTCTAGGTTTGCCTAACTTC
Source organism: Carlito syrichta (assembly GCF_000164805.1). Taxonomy (NCBI): domain Eukaryota; kingdom Metazoa; phylum Chordata; class Mammalia; order Primates; family Tarsiidae; genus Carlito; species Carlito syrichta. Next base: position 337,681 of record NW_007252288.1, on the reverse strand, counting down.
CCACTATGATGTTTGCACAACAGTAAAATCACCTAACAACACATTTCTTAGAACATACCCCAAAGCAATGCATAACTGCATATATACATATGCATATGTATATATGGAATGAGAGAGTTATTTTCATAAATTGGCTCACATAATTATGGAAGCTGACAAGTCCAAAATTGGTAGAGTAGGCCAGGATACTAGAAACTCAATCAAGATGCATTGTTGCAATCGTGAGTCTGAAATATGTAGGGGAAGACAACAGGCGGGAGACTCAGGCAGGACTTCTGAGGCAGAATTCCCTCTTCTTCAATAAACTTCAGTTTTTGCCCCTAAAGTATTCAACTAATTGAATGAGGACCATCCACCTTAGCAAAGGCAATCTCCTTTATCAACCTAAATAAAAAATAGAGACTTCGTAAAAGAAAATGAAAAAATTAAAAAGTAGGCAAAAGACATGAATAGACACTTCTCAAAAGAAGATATATGGGCAACCAACAGACACATGAGAAAGTGCTCAGCCTCACTAATCATCAGAGAAATGCAAATCAAAACCACATTGAGATACCACCTAATCCCAGCAAGAATGGCCATCATTGATAAAGCAAACAACAGATAAAGTGAGAATGCAGAGAAAAAAGAACACTTCCACCCTGTTGATGGGAATGCAAACTAGTGCAAACTCTTTGGAAAAAAGTGTGGCAATTTCTGAAAGAGCTAGAAATTGACCTTCCATATGACCCAGCAATCACCCTACTGGGAATATATCTGGAGGAGCTCAAATCATTCTACAAAAAAAGATACCTGCACACACGTGTTTATTGCAGTACTATTCACAATAGCAAAAACATGGAACCAACCTGCTGCCCATTGAAACTGGACTGGACAAAAAATGTGGTACATATACACAATGGAATATTATGCAGCCATAAAGAAGGACAAACATATGGATTTTCCAGCAACTTGGATGGATTTAGAAATTATCATACTCAGTGATCTATCACAGAAACAAAGGACAGAGTACTATGTGTTTTCACTCATAAGCAGACCTTAAACAATTATCGTAAAAACTATAAGAAAGGGATTGGCAGTAGTGGGAAACTGCCGGGGGTGGGGGAGGGGAGTGGGATTGGCAGTTGAGAGAAACTGCCAGGGGAGGGGAGGGCACACCTCATCAGCAAGGTTACCTGCATAATGAACATTTGTATATCTTACCCTGAATTGTACCCCACATTTTTAAAATTAAAAATTTTTTTAAAAAGTAAATGATATTTATTTGGGAAGAAACCATTAAATGAGAACATGCAAGCCATGGTAAACAATGCATATCCAAAGAGATAAAGAAAACTCTTTTTAAAGAAAAAATGAGGAGGATTACATAATTGTTTGAAGATAATCATCCTTCGCTATGAGGATTAGTAAAAAGGCTGGACCAGTCTGAGGCTGGCAAGCAGTTGCTCAGCAGATGTCATCACAGAAGTATTTTTTGTGTAAGGTTGCAATGGCCTTTGTGCAAGGTTGTGGTTTCTGCAGTCTTGTATGATACTGTTTGTTGTCAGGAATTTATGTTTGAGAACTCTTCCTTCATACCCGCCCTTGGCTCTATTTGTCAGGTTTTTTTGGTTTTATTTTTGTTTTAAACACAAGTTACTAACTTTTGACTTTGACAACTTTCACATTTCCCCCTTTTGATCAGAAATTTTCCCTGATATCATCATTGAACAATCATTCTATAATTTGGTATTGATTGTCTCTCAGTGTCAGGATGGACCTGTCCTGGGTTGCTGCTCTGGTCCCAAACTGGAAGCATTGAATGACAGCTAGGAGCCAGTATCAAAATCCTTTTAGCCAAATTTGAATGATAAGAATGGACTGGAGGGAGTGACTGTCAGGCTAAGTCTACCTGAAGTTCATTGTTAAGTTCAATTTTGTCTGTTTCGTAGTCTTTTGCTATCATCTGAAAATTTCAGGCATGCATTATTCTGTTAGGAATTGTACTTCTGCAAAAACTTAACAAGTAACAGATATAAAGCTTAAAAAGAAAAAAATACAAAGTAAAATTAATAGCAATCATGAAACTAGGCTTAAAGGTAACCAACTGAGTAAATCAAATGACTGATAGGCTGCTAAGAGAAAAAGGCATTAAGGGCAGCAAGCATCTCATTATTATATGGAGTCTTGTTCTGACATCTTGGAAAAAACTGCTACAGTGTGAAGCCATTGACTTCTTGTCCTAGTCTGCAGGTTGAATGTCACTGGTTGGGGCATCAGGCAGTTTGGTGAGCTTTCTGTGTGGCCCATACATCAGGTATGAGACTTGTTCCTTAAAATATACCTAGTTTCAGCTTATAGAGTGTCAGGAAAAGAGCAGTTACTGTTTTTACTAATCCTATGGAAGAAATTTGGATGGAGGAGCCTGGAAGAATTTAGGATTGAGTTTAGTCTATAGGTAGATATCAACGACTGAAAAGCAACACACAGTGCTACAATCTAATAACAGGTCTATTCTAACTTTTCTTTTAGAAACATAATGTTTTCTTTCTATAGGAATCTCACATAGGAATCTCAAATTCAAAAGCTTCTTGAGGCTAGCTGGCCAGGAGCAGTGGCTCACACCTGTAATCCCAGTACTTTAGGAGGCCAAGGTGGGAGAATCAGTTGAATCCAGTAGTTGAAGACCAACCTGGATGACATGGTGAGACCACATCTTTGTAAAAAATAAAAAAATTAACCAGGCGTCATGCATGCCTGTAGTCTTAGCTGCGAGGGAGGCTGAGGTGGAAGGAATGCCTGAGCCCAGGAGATCAAAGCTGCAGAGAGCCATGATCATGCCGCTATACTCCAACCTGGCTGACAGAGGGGGATCCTAACCAAAAAACAAAACAAAACAAAACAAAGCAGAATCACAGGTCATTGCAAAATTATAGAAATTCACTTAACCAAAGTAATAAAAGACTTCAAAAGCAATACAGAAAATAACATGAATGTTAAAAAAAAAAATCTTAATGCTTTTGAAGCTCAGTTTTTCTAAGTAATGAAAAACCTAATAAAGATAACAAAATTATCTTGATAAGTACAAAACATTTGTTTCTTAGGCTAAGTTACCAAAAAGGTTAAACCCAAACCAAAACAAAAAAAACTTGATACAGTGGGATAACTTTTTGTAATGGGAAGCCTATTTAGATAACCTGAAATTTGAAAGAGTACTTGAATTTAATCATATACAAGAAAAAGGTGGTCAGAGGGTGGGGGGCACGGTGGCTAACGCCTATAATCCCAGCACTTTGGGAAGCTGAGATGAAAGGATTTCCTGAGCCCATGGGTTTGAGACCAGCCTGGGCAACTTGGCAAGACCTCATCTCTACAATAAATCAAAAAAATTAGCTGGGTGTGGTGACTCGTGCCTGTAGTTCCAGCTACTTGGAACGCTGAGGCAGAAGGATTACCTGAACCCAGCAGGTTGAAGCTGTGGTGGCCATGAGCATGCTACTGTACTCCAGCCTGGGTGACAGAGTGAGACTCCAACTCAAAAAAAAGAAGAAGAAAAAATGTCCAAAGTTCTAAGTGTACACCATATCATAGAAAAAGTAAACAAGAAAACGAGCACCTAAACAAGGGAATACAAGGCTCCTAGTAACAGCACAAGAAGTTTCCTGATTATATAGGACAGTTCAAATACATCAAGAAAAACTGAGTATAGAATCAAGTTATATTGGAGGAAAACATTGCTTTTCTAAAACTTCAAGATAAATATTTCAGTATCAGATTATAATAGCAGAGTAAAAACCACAGATAAAGTTACAGGAGCTGACAAAAAAAGTGAGGAGAGAGTTATCATCCCAGACCTTTTCAGGGGGAGAAAGAAGAGTAGAAGGAGATTAAGGATGACCTGCAAGTCACATGCCGCAAGATACAGTGAAAGCTGAATGTCTGAGATATGAATCTGAGAAACTTCAAAGGGGAAAACTATAACTCAAGAAATGAAATTATCATTCTAGTTGAAGAAGACAGCATTTCTAACTGAAAATAGGGAAATTAATTAGATCTCAGAAAGAAAGGTGGCAAAAATAGAAACTGTAAAACAGGTTGAAACTACAGTTCAGGAGATTATTAAAAATCTAGACAAACAGATTTCAGAATAAAAATAAAAACACCTTGCAATTTTTACTGAGAACAGATCAATACTTTATATAAAGAATAAAAGTGAGTGCAGTGTGTACCTGTAGTCCCAGTTACTTGAGAGGCTGAGGTGGGAGGATTACTTGAGTCTAGGAGAGCCATGCAGTAGAGGCTGCCGAGAGCCGTGATCATGCCACAGCACTCCAACCTGGGGAACAGAGTGAGACCCTAACCAAAAACAACAAACAAACAAACAAACAAAACCAGAATCACAGGTCATTGTGAATTGATAATAATTCATTTAACCAAAGTGAAACAGTGGTTAAACTGAAGCCTGAACAACATAGCGTGAAACTCCCTCTCTACACAGGTTTTTGTTTGTTTGTTTGTTTGTTTGTTTTTTGAGTTGGAGTCTCATTCTGTCACCCAGGCTGGAGGGCAGTGGCATGCTCATGGTCACCACAGTCTTGACCTGCTGGGGTCAGGTGATCCTTCCCCCTCAGCCTTCCAAGTAGCTGGAACTACAGGCACACACCACCACACCTGGCTAATTTTTTGATTTATTGTAGAGATGAGGTCTCGCTAAAGTTGCCCAGGCTGGGCTCGAACCATGGGTTCAGGCAATCCTCTCACCTCAGCTTCACAATGTTCTGGGATTATAGGCGTGAGCCACCATGCCTGGCCTAAACAGATTTTTTTTTTTAAAGCAAAAACAAAACAAAACACCTTGTAATTCTAACTTAAGGGACTTTTTGTTTTAGTTTTGTATTAGTATATTTTTAATATTAAAGCTCAATCTTTTAAAAACCTTATAAATAATTTCCTTTTAATAATAGCCAAATTTATCACACACAAATCTCTTTTTTGAATTAATCCTTCAGACTTTTCACAACTCGCATAAGCCTTTGGCAATATGCTTAGACTTTCTACTTTGTCCTATACTTCCTGTTTCTTAAATAATCATTTTAGCCATTGGTCTGCTAAGCTATGGTCTGGTCATGCGCTCTTTGAGCTGTGGCCACCAGCTTTGGCCCCCTCTCCTACCTTGGGAAGGTGAATCTCCTTTGTCTCTCTCTCTCTCTCTCTCTCTCTCTCATGTCCTGTCTCTCCTCTAAATAAACTATATTTTCCAATCTAAAAAAAAAATCATTTTACTCTACTAATTTGCCATACAAATTTTTGTTCTGGAGTAATTATATCTCATGCAAAATTATTCTCTTTTTATTCTTTCTTACCAAAAATACATCTTCATGCTTATAGCTGTCTTCACATCTCTCTTTCCTGCTTACTGATTCCTTTCTATCTTGTTTCTATTTTCTTCCTAAATTTACTTTTTGAAATAACCTTTAATAACCTCTGAATTTAGATAAAATTATTATCTTTTTTTCTCAATAAACAATACATTCTTATGGCTTTCTTATAATTTTTCTTTTTGTTTTTTGAGTCAGAGTCTCACTCTGTCACCCAGGCTGGAATGCAGTGGCACACTCATGGTCACTGCAGCCTTGACCTGCTGGACTGAGGCAATTCTTCCCTTCAGCCTTGCAAGTAGCTGGAATTACAGGCACATGCCACTACTTTTTATTTATTTTTTATTGAAGAGATGAGGTCTCACCATGTTACCATGTTTCATGAGCCACCGTTCTTTGGTGATTTTTCTCTTTAAATCACATCTATTTGGTATACTTTACATATAGAATTAGAAGGCCAGGCTCAGTGGCTCATGCCTATAATCTTAGCACTTTGGGAGGCCGAGGTGAAAGGATTGTCTGAGCCCACAGGTTTGAGGCCATCCTGGGCAACTTGGTGAGACCCCATCTCGACAATAAATAAAAAAATTAGCGGGGCGTGGTGGCAGGTGTCTGCAGTCCCAGCTACTTGGAAGGCTAGGTGGAAGGATTGCCTGGGCCCAGCAGGTCAAGACTGTAGTGGCTGGGAGTGTGTCACTACCCTTCAGCCTGGGTGACAGAGTGAGACTCCTGCTAAAAAAAAGAAAAGAAAAGAAATACATTTGTAGAATTTTTGACTCTTAGTAAACTTAATTTCTAATTAAATTGTAGGAAGCAAGAAATTTTAAACTGTCTTTGACATATACACTGTTTTATCTTATTTAAAAGTGATCCAGCCAGGCTCGGTGGCTCAGCCTGTAATCCCACGCCTTTGGGAGGCTGAGGTGAGTGGATTGCCTGAGCCCGCGGGTTCGAGACCCGCCTGGGCAGTGAGACCTCATCTCTACAATAAATAAAAAAAATCAGCCGGGCATGGTAGCGCACACCTGTAGTTCCAGCTACTTGGAAGGCTGAGGCAGAAGGATCGCCGGAGCCCAGGAGGTCGAGGCTGTGGTGGCCGGGAGCGGCTACTGCACTCCAGTCTGGGCGACAGAGTGAGACTCTAACTCAAAAAAAAGAGATCAAAATGTGATCCAGAAGTTTAATGAGTATCTATCACTTAATTTAACATAATATTAAGACTTTAAGGTGGGCACAGTGGCTCACACCTGTAATCTCAGCACTTTGGAGGGTTGAGGCGATAGGACTCCCTAAACCCAGGGGTTTGAGACCAGCCTGGGCAACTTGGCGAGACCTCATCTCTACAATAAAAAAAATTTTTTTGCCAGACATGGTAGTGTGTTCCTGTAGTTCCAGCTACTTGGAAGGTTGAGGTGGAAGGATTGCCTGAGCCCAGCAGGTAGAGGCTGCAGTGGCTATGAGTGTGCCACTGCACTCCAGCCTGGGTGACAGAGTGAGACTCCCACTAAAAAACAAAACAAAACAACACCAACAAAAAACTTTAAATTACAAAAAAAGTTATTTTATAAATGTTTGTCTTATTTACATTTAACTAATTTATTTTAAACAGTTTATCTAGGTGATATGAAAACTGAGATATTAGATAAAACTAGTGAGCATTTTAAGTTATTTGTTAAACATTTGTATAGCTTGTGAATATCAAATATTCACCACTGCTTCAAAAGATACATTTGTTTTTATTACACCAACAATATTAAACAAGATTATTCTGTTTTTAGGCTGAATATATAGTCTCATAACTTTTGTGTCCAAACCTGACACTAAGACTTCTGGTAGAGCCATATATAAAACTGTGTGAGCAGTAAAATTTATGCAAAAATGTATATTGACAATTCTGAAGACATTTCTATTTAGTTTTATTAACAAATTTTAAACCAGGTAATTTATCAAATATTTGCTAAGTAATGTGAACTAAGAACATTGGGTTTCTTACTATATTTTTTATAAAATACTTGATTTAAGCACTTTTCCCCCTTTTTAAGGCCAGACACTGTGACTCACACCTGTGATCCCAGCACTTTGGAAGGCCAAGTCAAGAGGATAGCTTGTGCCCAGGAATTAGAGACCAGCATAAGCAACATAGTGAGACGGCAACTCTATAAAAAGTTTAAAAAAAAAAAAAAAAAAGCCAATCATGGTGGCATGCACCTGTAGTCCCATCTACTTGGGAGGCTGAGGCAGGAGGATTGTATGAGCCCAGGAGGTTGAGGCTTCAGTGAGCTGTGGATTGTACCCTTGTACTCCAGTCTCGATGACAAAGTGAGACCCCAATTTTAAAAAAATTAATTAATCAGAACTTTTTCATATATTTTGGTAGAAAAATATTATCTACACACAATATAAAAACATACAGACAACACAAATATGTTATCAGAAGCAAATTCCCTAGCTTTCATTTTGAAATTTTAGTCATGAAACAGCAAAACAGTAAAACAAACTCACCAGTTGATTAAAGACAGTTGAATTCAAATTCTATTCCTCACAAAATAGGACCTGTTCACATGGCTAAACTGTATCTGCCCTGTTAGGTAATCTAATGAAGACTGCAAATCAAAATCTGGGATAAGGCAAGTTTGAGATTTTTTTTCCTTTTCTTTTAGACTCTTTTACCCTCCTCTGCCCCTTTTGTTCCCTTTGTTTCAGTTCTAATTAACTATATTGTTAAATTTTCAGTGTTTCCATTTTCAATGTACATTTTAGCTAAGACTGGCTAAACTGTATAAGAAAAACAAAATCAGCTGGGCTCGATGGCTCAGCCTGTTATCCCGCGCTTTGGGAGGCTGAGGTGAGTGGATTGCCTGAGCCCGCAGGTTCAAGATCCGCCTGGGCGACTTGGCGAGACCTCATCTCTACAATAAATCAAAAAATCAGCCGGGTGTGGTAGCGCATGCCTGTAATTCCAGCTACTTGGAGGGCTGAGGCAGAAGGATAGCCAGAGCCCAGCAGGTCGAGGCTGCAGTGGCCGGGAGCGTCCACTGCACTCGTCTGGACGACAGAGTGAGGCTCCAACTCAAAAAAAAAAGAAAGAAAAACAAAATCTCCAAGTGGTCTTGCGTAAGCAACAAATTTATATTTTGTTAGCCTATATGATTTGTTTGTCTGGTGAATGCAGGTAGAGAAGCATTTTTAAAAATGATTTGCAATTGTATTTATTTGCTTTGCTGATCCCTTTGAGTGGCAGACAAAGCAATTTTTGTGCTAGACAAAGTTATCTTATGGTATTACTCTGAGTTCAAAATTTTTATCTGTTTGATCTGAGAACCTAAATTTTGTAGATATTTATCTAGTTCTTTTTCTTCTAGAATAAAAATCTTTCACTTAACTGTTCTATCACCCCCAAGCAATTGTTAGTCAGGCAAACCCAAATGTACCTTTACAAAAGGTATCTAGGTTGTTTGTTGCCATGGAGCTATTGTAATTTGTAAAGCCATTAATTTAAAAAGACCTCTAAAAAAAAAAAAAATCATGCTAGAATGCCATAAGCAATGACTTTATTTAAACACCAGCAGAAAATTTAGCAGGTTCGTAGGCAGAATTTTTTTTAAAAAATAAAGAGATAAAGCCGGGCTTGGTGATTGCCTGAGCCTGTGAGTTCGAGACCCGCCTGTGCAACTTGGCGAGACCTCATCTCTACAATAAATCAAAAAATTAACCAGGCATGGTGGTGCATGCCTGTAGTTCCAGCTCCTTGGAAACCTGCGGCGGAAGGATCGCCGGAGCCCAGCAGGTCGAGGCTGCGGTGGCTGGGAGCGGCCATTGCACTCCAGTCTGGGCGACAGAGTGAGACTCCAACTCAAAAATTAAAATAAAATAAAATAAAAAATAGGAAAAAAAAAAGAGATAGAGAACTTAGAAGGTTCTATTTAGTTGCAGTTTTTTTTTTTTTTAAAACAAGCTTGGAGAGTCTGAATAATGGCCATTGAGCTATGAATTTTCCTTGATGTCATTTTTATGTACATTAAAAAAAATGTACATGAGAATGGGCCATCATATGTAGCCAGCTGGAGTCCCAGAAAATCTGTCATGGTTTCGTACCTGAGAATACCATTTTGTTTCTTATTAATCTCTTGAGAGCAAAGAAAATTCTACAAATCCTGTCAGAGAATGTCAGGAGTTTGAACTGGTGTTTTAATGACTAACTTTTCAAATGAGCCACACTAAGTCCACCACTTAAGATGTTTATTTTTGGTCTCAGAAAATTTTTCAGAAGCAGGCAAGGGGAAGGAAGAGTCAAAGCACTTATAGACATGCATAGCTACACCAAAATGAAACCAAAATCAAAGTGTTCACAAACATTTTAATCCAGATCAAACAAAATACTGAACTAGATGTCCAGAATCAAAGTAGATTCATTGTTAGACTTGCCTCAGAGATAGGCTATAAATTCTGTAGAAACCAGAGTACTCAAACCAGGAAGACATTTGTCTTTACATAAGAAAGGGTTTGCCAAAAAGAAAAAACAAAAAGCTTATATGGTCCTAAGAGGAATGCAAAGTCCTCCTTTATTTAAGGTTGCCCTAGGATTTTTAAGTCAAGCCAAAATCCTGAATAAAGTAAAAAGGCCTGTGCCAAAAAGAGGGAGATTCAGCCCGAGAGAAAACTCACCAGCGCAGAAAAGGCGAGTCATGGGAGTGGAGAGTTCAAAGGGCTCCAATGAGGACTGCACACCAGTTCCAAGAATCACGGATTTCTTCTGAAAGGGATCTGCTTCATGTCCCACTTCTGGACACATTTATGTCAACCTAACTAACAAACAGAGAGATGTTCTCTAAAAGAAAATATTTATTTGGGAATGGGGCATTGCAATGTGATTATGCATGTCTTAAACTATGTGAGTACTCAGGAAAGTAAAGGAAGACATGTTTTTAAAAGGAAAGATGCAAAGGATTACAGAATTCTTTTGAGTAACTATCCTTGGCCACAAGGAACAATAACAAGAGTAGCACCGGTCTGAGGTGGGACAGACAGTTGCTGGGCAGGTGTCTTGCAGAAGTATTTTGTGTAAAGTGGCAGTGGTCTTTGTGCAGACATGTTTTTTTGTGGGGTCTTTTGTGATAGCTTTTACCATCAGTTACTTAGGCATAAGAACCATCCTTTCAAGTTCTTCACTCTGTTAGTTTTTCTTTTTTTAAACAAGTGACTTCATTTTGACTCTGAGAACTTTTACAACTTAAAGTTAACTAGTTGTGAATGTTAATCACATCTACAAAATACCTTCATAGCAATGTCTAGACTAGTGTATTGGGCACAATAGCCTAGCCAAGTTGATATATAAAATTAACAATCAGGCCAGGCACAGTGGCTCACACCTGCAACCCCAGCACTTTGGGAATCTGAGGAAGAAGGATTGCTTGAGCCCAGGAGTTCGAAACCAGCCTGGGCAACATAGTGAGACCTCATCTCTAAAAAATAAAAATCAAAAAATAAAAAGCCGGGTTCGGTGGCTCAGCCTGTAATCCCGCGCCTTTGGGAGGCTGAGGTGAGTGGATTGCCTGAACCCGCAGGTTCAAGACCCGCCTGGGCAGCGAGACCTCATTTCTACAATAAATCAAAAAATCAGCCGGGCGTGGTAGCGCATGCCTGTAATTCCGGCTACTCGGAAGGCTGAGGAGGAAGGATCGCCGGAGCCCAGCAGGTCGAGGCTGCGGTGGCCAGAAGTGGCCACTGCACTCCAGTCTGGGTGACAGAGTGAGACTCCAACTCAAAAAAACACAAAAAAACAAAAAAATAAAAATAAAAATAAAAAAATTAACCGAGAATGGTGGCACATATCTGTACTCCCAGCTACCCAAGAGGCCGAGGCAGGAGGATCACCTGAGCTTAGGAGGCTGAGGCTTCGGTGAGCCATGATTGTGCCACTACACTCCAGCCTGGGTGGCAGAGTAAGACTCTGACTAAAACAAACAAACAAACGAACAAACAAAACTTGACAATCATAGAGTGTGAAAACTGAATACTTCCAATGTAATCAGAAACAAAACGAGTGACCAGTGAGTTCACTGTGGCCATGGGGAGGGTGCCTTCCTGCACTTCGGTGTGTACATGAATCACCTGGAGATCTTGTTTAAATACAAATTTTAATCCAGTAGGTCTGGGGTGGGGCATGGGATTCTGCATTTCAAACAAGCTCCAAGGTGATGCTCATGCTGTTGGTCTGTAGTCTGAATAGCAAGACCTTTGAAGACCTGTCTGACAGAAGTAGAGGGCTAGAAAGGTGGGACAGCCTTGATAATGGCTGAAACTGGCACACAAGATAAGCAGGAGGCTCTACACATGGAATTATAATGTTCAGCTGTGAGATGAGCCAGAAAAGATGTGATAATCATGGAAACTTCTGCAAAGCAATAACAGAAGACTTTCAGAGCTGTCTACTGAAATAATAGGAATCTTCTGGGAAACTACAGGAGTGTTTGACAGTCCCAGTGACCATTAGGCAGAGACCTCTGTGAAATATCCAAAAAGCACAAAGCATATTAGCCTCAAAACAATGCAATGGAAATAGTACTAGCTCCATTGCAGAGATCTCTGGAGAAATGAAGGGACTGTGATTAAATGAGACCACATTGGTATTCCCATGAAAAATTAGTTACATGAGTGTCTCTAAGTCAGTGACAAACTCTTCCACCAAAATTCCCATTATAGCAGAGGAAATGTATTCCCAAGAGCCTGTTGTAAATGTATTCTGAACTAGCTAGGACTTTCCAGAGAGACAGAATCAATAAGATGTAGATATATAGGTATAAACATATGAGAGAGGATTTATAAAGGGAATTGACTCATGTGATTATAGAGGTTGAGAAGTCCCAAGACAGGCCATCTGCAAGCTGGAGACCCTGGGATGCTGGCAAGATGGCTTAGTCCCAGTTCAAAAGTCTTAGAACCAGAGAAGCTGATGATGTAATTTTCAGTCCAGGGCCAAAGGCCTGAGAACCTGGGGGTTCTCATTCCTGAAGTCTAATTCCTGAAGTCAGAAGGCCAGAGAGCCTGAAGTTTTGATGTCCAAGGGCAGGAGAAGAAGAGCAAGTTATGAGACAGAGAGAGAGAGAGAAAGAGGGAGAGAGAAAGAGAGAAAGAGAATGAGAATCACCTTTTCTCTATCTTCTGCTCTATCCAGGCTCCCAGCTGATTACATACTGCTTGCCCACATTAAGAGTAAATCTGATCCACTCAATCCACTGACTCACATACCAATCCTATTTGGAAACACCCTCACAGACACACTCAGAAGTTATGCTTTATAAGTTCTATAGGTATTCCTTAATCCAATCAAGTTGACACCAAAAATTTATCCCACATGTTCCATAAAATAAATAAATAAAATGTTCGTCTTAATATAAAAGTGTTTCCTATTATTTATCATCAGCCAAATTGACCTTCCAATGAGCAGAACTTATGCCTTCTCATCCTCCTGATATATATAGTACCACATGGGGGACACTTAGGTAAGACTTGGTGGTCACTTGCATATTGGTCATCTAAATCAGAAGTTAGCTGGGAGTAGTGGCTCATGTTTGTACTCCCAGCACTTTGGGAGGCTGAAATGGGAGGATTGCTTGAGGCTGGGCAACATAGCAAGACCTCATCTCCATACAAAAATAAAAAAAATTAGCTGGGCATGATGGTGTGTGCTTGTAGTCCCAGCTACTCAGGAGGCTGAGGTGGGAGGATCACTTGAGCTCAGGAGTTCGAGGCTGCAGTGAGTTGTGAGCATGCCACTGCACTCCAGCTTGTGTGACAGAGTGAAACTCCAACTTAAAAAAAAATCACCAGGCACAGTGGCTCATGCTTGTAATTCCAGCACTTTGGGAAATAGAGGCAAGAAGATTACCTGAGCTCAGGGGTTTGAGATCAGCCTGAGCAACATAGTGAGGCTTCATCTCTACAATAAATCAAAAAATTAGCTGGGCATGGTGGCACATGCCTGTGGTTCCAGTTACTTGGAAAGTTGAGGCAGAAAGATCACCTGAGTCCAGCAGATCGAGGCTGCAGTGGCTGTGAGTGTGCCACTGCACTGCAGCCTGGGTGACTCTTTGAGACTCTGAATCAAAAAAAAAAAGCTGACAATTACTACCTGAGGACAAAATTTATCCCACTACATGTTTTACTGGCGCATGACCACACCCACTGTGGCTACTTTCACACTACAAAGGCAGTTGTTGCTACAGTGACTCTAAGACCTACAAAGTAAAAAATATTTGTGCAGATCCTCAAATAATATCATTTCATTTAATGTAGTTTTTGTTGATGAGGAAAAAACACTGACTCTTGGCCAGAACCACTGTCTGTGTGGAGTTTGTTCCATTTCTCTTTGTCTGCATGGGTTTTCTATGGGTATTCTGGTTTCCCTCTACATCCCAAACATGTGCACACTGGATGAACTAGTGTGTCTAAATTATCCCAGTAGGAATAAGTATGGCGTGTGAGTGAGGATGTGTAAGTGCACCCTGCAATGAGATGGTGGCCTATCCAAGGCTGGTTTCTACCTTGCTTCCTGAGCACAGGATTGGCTCTGGCCACCTGTGATCCTGAACTGGAAGAAGTGGGTTGGAAAATACATAATTACTGCAAAATACAAATTTCAGAAAATACACAATAAGCATACAAATGCATGACAATAAATGATGCCATACAAAAGCACTCAGCAAACTTGTCCTATCTGATGTTTTTGAACTGCACAGTAGTAGAAGGTGCTCCTTACAATTTTCACTTTGCAACCATTTAGGCCTTGATTTAGCCTACTACCGCCACAACTGCTGTTATTCACATGTTCACCAAAAATTGGGTGAAGAATTATTTGTTTTCATTAAGCTTTCTTAAATGTTATGTATAGCTCACATTTACTTCAGTGGTTGATATTAAAAGTGTTTAGGGTCTTTAAAAGTGTGGTGATATTTTTGTGGCCAGAAATATGCCATAGGAACTTAACTTTTGTTTATATCAATTAACCTTTGGTAAAATTTTTTTTAACATACATGTCATTTTGCTTCAAGCTGTAGTTTCCAAGAATGTATCAATGATGTTAGGTGAAGACTTATAGTACTACCTGATTCTTTACAGAAAACATTTGCCCACCTGGTCTAAATTATTGTGTTGCTTGTCCTTTAATAATTTATGTTGTTACTTTCCCAACTTCATATTTAAAGGGTCACTCCAGATATTGTGAATTTGGCAAGCCTGAATTAGTTAGATCCAGCTGATCATCAGCCTAGATACTGATGTCTATGGAGTGAGCCAGCTCTTCAATTAGACACACTCATGTAATTCAAGTGCAGTCAAACAATCATTGGGTCTATTAACATGAACCAGCTTTACTCACCAGAGCTGAGCCCGTCCCTCTGAACTGGGAGAGCAAAGCATGACTTATCTCATGTAGATGCAATGCCTCCTAGTGTAAGCTATTCTGTAGTGAGTGATGAATGGGGATAATTAGTGTTTAGATTGCCTATCACCGATAAAGAAGGATTAAGAGAAAAAAATTAAACATAAAAAAGGGGAGTGGGTGCAAAGAAAAGGAGGAAGTGTTTACACTCAGGGAAACTGGAGGAATTTAGTATCCTGCAACCCGACAGGCCAGGGCAGTTAAGAGCAGAACCAGCCAGGGCAGTAATCAAGCAAAGATTTGAGAAAACATTGAGGGTTTAATCTGGGATAAATGTGACTGACAAATCCAAAGGACAGGCACTGGGCTAAAAATAGCAGTTAAGCCAGGGGAAAGGAAACACAGATTTGAAACAGAGCAAAAGGAAGGGAGACAGCCAAGCTTGGAAATATCTAGAGGATTGCACCACAAAGAAAGCGAAACTAGTTGTCCTTCATGGCTTTTGGATCTGTGTTTGGAGTTGGACAATTTGAATCAGTCAGAAGAGACTGAAGATGGTTAGCAGGGCCATTCATTCAAAAAACAGTTTCACAGTGCTTCTGAAGTTTTGTTTGTTTTTTGTTGTTGTTTTCTGAGATTGAATTCAAGACTTAGAGAACCACACAGAAAAAAAAGAAAAGAAAAAAACCCCCTTGATTCCTCAGAAATCAAAGAGTTGGTTAGTTCTAAGAATTGGGGGGTGGAGAAGTAGAATGGAATTTGCCACATAAAGAGTTTTTCTTAGAGCAAAAGTTGGAAACTTGCTCCTGAAAGCAGTTTGTTTTAAGGAATAGAAAGGGACTCATACCTGGGAAGATTTCAAAGATTTATTTTCTTACACTGAGTATGAAGTATGGCCTCTGCAATCATATTATATATATGATTGACCTTATATATGACAAGAATTTTTTTACCTCTAGGTAAAGTACTCCAAATTGGCGTTCCTCCATTCTACCTCCTGCAAATAAAATGACTTAACCCAGTTATTGTTGCTTAGCCACTGTTAACTGGAGACACAGAGATATAAAAAGACAGGAATTCTTCTTGAACAAGTAAACACAGTGTCTCCTTTGCTTCCCACTGGTAGACAATTTGCGTCATATATGGCCTCTGCTTTAGGATCCAGATGACCCAGAGGATAACTAAGTGAAACTGAATGAAGGTTTGTTCTTGTCGGCATTATGGAGCCACTGGTATACTCTTTGCTGGACTTTTAAGTATAGGATAGATTACTTTTCTTTTTTGGTTGGATCATTTTGAGTTGGAATTTCTATTGCTTCAAGCCAAAATCATATTAATACGTACTCATATGAGGCCGGTTCTCTCCCAGACACTGAGAATACGATCATGAATATGAGATAGACAAGCTCTAACTGGGAGAACAAAGAAACCAGATGATTTTAGTAGAATAATCTATGATGCCTGTTAGAGCTCCAGATTGATACTATATTGATTAAATGATTTGAATTTAGGGAAGAGAATGAATCCTTTTAATCTTTCTGCGGTTTGTTATAAACCATAGTAGAAGTTAAGGTTTCTAAAAGGTGAATGGAAATTTACATGCTAAAGGTTTGGGAGGACATTAGAGATAGAGGATGTTATACCAGAGGATACAAGAGGGAGAAGCTGAGGTACTTTCACTAGGGAACTTCCTTTGAAAAAGACTCAAGAGGAATAATCAAGAATGTGGAGAAAAACCAGGAGAATATGGAATAAAGGAAGCCAAGAGAAGAGTATTTAAAGGAGGCAATGGTCAATTGTATGAAAAGAAGCTAAGGGGTCAGGAAAGATGCAGGCTGTAAACTGTCCATCAGATTTGACAACAACAAAGCATTGTGAACCATGATAAAGGCAGTTTAAGTGTGGAGAGAGAGGTGGGTGTCAAATGGTAGTGAATTGATCAGGGGGAGGGGGCAAAGAAAGTGAAGTCGGGGAATTGACTGTTTCAGGCAGCTTAACTGGGCAGGGGAACAGAAAGATATGGAAGACTGTGTGTGTTGAGAGAGGAGAGAGGATATGAAAGTTCTACAGGATAGCCAAGCATGGTGGCGCATGCCTGTAGTTCCAGCTACTTGGAAGAATGAAGCTGAAGGAGCACCTGAGCCCAGCATGTCGAGGCTGCAGTGGCCATGAGCATGCCCCTGCATTCCAGCCTGGGTGACAGAGTGAGACTCCAACTCAAAAAAGAAGCAGTCACTTAAAAAAAAAAGAAAAGGAAATGAAATTAATTTTAATAATGTTATATAACCCAATATATCTAAAATATTATTACAACATGGCAACAGCATAAAA
Source organism: Carlito syrichta (assembly GCF_000164805.1). Taxonomy (NCBI): domain Eukaryota; kingdom Metazoa; phylum Chordata; class Mammalia; order Primates; family Tarsiidae; genus Carlito; species Carlito syrichta. Next base: position 320,614 of record NW_007252288.1, on the reverse strand, counting down.
ATTATTAATAAGATATTTTACATTTTTTATCCTAAGTCTGGGAAACTGGGTATGTATTTTATACTTACAGCACACCTCTATACTCAGCAGTCACACTTGACTGGTGTCTGCCACATTGGTTGGCACAAATATAGACGTTCTTAGAAGATCTTTGGAGACTAGAGCCACTGGGAAAGAAACATGGAAAAAGTAAAGCATTTTTAACCCTGTTAGTAAGGAAACTTTGGAAAGAGCACAACCTCCAAGTCTAGGATAGTTTCTACTATCCTTTGAGTAACTTTCATGTGGCCTTTGAAATATAAAATATAAAAGGCTATAATTATTTGGGGACACAATTAGAAATAAAATACCCATTACTCCTTCTTTAATTTCTACCAGTTTATCAAACACTTTGCTTCTATACTGTTCCCCTATTTCTTATTCTATTTTCTTTGGATTCTAAGAACATCTTAATGTTACTTATGAGTACTGTAGTCATGGATTTGAAATACTTTGTTTTGATTCAGGCTGTTCCTTGGTCCAAAAATTGAAGAGTATTTGAGAGCACAACACCCTGACATTTTAAAGTTTTGTTGTTGTTTTTGAGTTGGAGTCGCACTGTCGCCCAGGCTGGAGTGCAGTGGCACATTCACAGCCACTACAGCCTTGATCTGCTGGGCTCAGGTGATCCGCCTCAGCCTTCCAAGTAGTTAGAACTACAGAAACACGCTACCATGCCCGGCTAATTTTTTGATTTATTGTAGAGCTGAGGTCTCATCAAGTTGCCCAGACTGGTCTCAAACCCTGAGCTCAGGCAGTTCTCTCACCTCTGCCTCCCAAAGCGCTGGGATTACAGGCTTGAGCCACTGCACCCAGTCTAAAGTTAAAGGCTCAAAAAATGGAAACTTGAAACAAAGAAAAATTAAAAATAAAAAAACTCAAAGATGGCAAGGAATTATAACTTGTTTAGAGTAACTTGTTTGGAGTCAAATACCTGAAAAGAAACATTGGGTCTGTTGTAGTACAATTCTTATTGAGAAGGTATCTATGTTTGCTTTATTCACTTTGTGTCAAGAAAATAATAATAAAAAAAAAAATCCCAAAGAATATATGTAATATCCTTATGAATAGTGCTTGGTCAGAAACATTTTTAAAGATGTTAACTCATGGTACATTTATGGCCTGGCCTCCGTCAGCCCTCCCAGTGGAATCTTTACCTTCTTTGCCACACACATGCCTCCATATGTTAGCAATGATTGCAGACCAGGGACTGCATTGCAGCAAAAAACACCCAGTTCTATCAGGCACAAGTTGTTTTATTATCTTGAAATAAAGTGATGCTTTTTTTGTGTGTGTGCTCATAGTTTATTTATGGCATTTAACATTTTATTTCAAGTCAAGACCTAATTTTAGAGCACATGAATTGACTCTTTTTGGAAATAGTAAGGATGATAATTCTTTGATTAAGAAGTGTTTTCCTTATGACCTCTATATTTTTAAAGTAAATGATGAGTCATGCATGATACATTAGTATATATATTAATGTGTGCTTATATATGTCTTTTTCTGTCCTTCTGGATTGGAAATGAATGTGACAAACCTCACATAGAAATCATTTCTGAACATTTTCTGAGAATATAGGAAAAAGGTCCCTTAATATACAACATCCTCACTGCTCCTTGTGTATTCTATATCAGCAGTTTTGGTCTCACCTGAGATTACATTAAGAAAGCAGAATCCAGGTGGGCTCGGTGGCTCAACCTGTAATCCCGTGCCTTGGGAGGCTGAGGTGAGTGGATTGCCTGAGCCCGTGGGTTCGAGACCTTCCTGGGCAACTTGGTGAGACCTCATCTCTACAATAAATCAAAAAATTAGCCGGGCGTGGGAGCGCGCGCCTGTAGTTCCAGCTACTTGGAAGGTTGAGGCGGAAGGATTGCTGGAGCCCAGCAGGTCGAGGCTGCGGTGGCCGGGAGCAGCCATTGCATTCCTGTCTGGGCGACAGAGTGAGACTCCAACTCAAAAAAAAAAAAAGCAGAATCCCTAATTGTAACTTTGTTCCCATTGACTAATAACACCCATTTTCCCCTCCCTGCTACCTTCCCTAGTCTTTGATAACCACTGTTCTACTTTCTATTTCTATGAGATCAACTTTTTAGATTCTACCTATGGGTGAGATCATGCAGTATTAGCTTTCTGTGTCTGGCTTTTTTCACTTAGCATTGTGTCTTCCAGGTTCATCTAAGTTCTGGTGTCTTATTGCATAGTAGGATGACTATAGTTAACAGGAATATATTGACTATTTCAAACATTATCCAGAAAAGAGGATTCTGAATGGTCTCACCAAAAAGAAATGACAAATGTTTGAGGGGATGTACACGCTAATTACCCTGATTTAATCATTACACAATATATGCATGTATCAAAACACCACAGTAACCCCACAAATATGTGCAATTACCATGTGTTAATTCAAATTTGTGTTTATAGCTTAAGGGAAGAAAAAAGAAGTGGAATCTCAAGCCTCACCAGATCAAAATCCGTGATTAAAAAAAAAAACAAAATGAGGTCTCTTGCTTTGTTGCCCAGATGTGAGATAAGTCCAGCCAGAGTCTTCATTTTAATGTTTCATGAGATGATTCTTAAACACATTAAAGTTTGAGAACCCCTGATCTATAGAGTACAAGGTCTCCATAGCTTTATTTAAGTAATCATTGTTAGAAGACACTACAATAAATTGTTTCATCACTATTAATTACAGTTCCTGACTGGGTGCAGTGGCTCATGCCTATAATCCCAGCACTTTGGGAGGTGGAGGCGAGAGGATTGTCCAAGCCCAGGGATTCAAGACTACCTGGGGCAACTTGGCAAGACATTGTCTCTACAATAAATCAAAATCCAGAGGTTCAAGACTAGCCTGGGCAATTTGACAAGAACTTGTCTCTACAATAAATCAAAAAAATTAGCCAGACTTGGTACTTGGAAGGCTGAGGCAGAAGGATAGCTTGAGCCCAGCAGGTCAAGGCTATAAGGGCCATGAGAGTGTGCCACTGCACTCCAGCCTGGGTGACAGAGTGAGACTCCAACTCAAAAAAAAAAAAAATTACAGTTTCTGAAATTAAAAAGGAAAAGTTCTCATATTTAACCATTTGACTTAGATTTCCACCATATAATGCTGTTATTCAAAAGTACCTTTTTGACCTGAACATTCCTCTACAAAAATGTTTTCATGTAATGTACAAGTATCATTGTAATTTATACAGGTATTTGTAATGTGGACAGCTGCTCTTTTTTTTTTTTTGAGTCAGAGTCTTACTCTGTCACCTAGGCTGGAAAACAGTGGCACATTTACCCACAGCCTCGATCTGCTGGGCTCAGGTGATCCTTCCACCTCAGCCTTCCACCTAGCTGGAACCACAGGCATGCGCCACCATGCCCTGCTATTTTTAAAATTTATTGTAGAGACAAGGTCTTGCCATGTTGCTCAGGCTGGTCTTGAATCTCTGAGCTCGGGCAATCCTCTTGCCTCTCTCTCTCAAAATGCTGGCATTACAGGCATGGGCCACCGAGCCTGGAAGAAACTTGGTCTTATACAGCAACTGAGGATGAGGTCCAGGCATGAGTATTTTTAAAGCTTCTCAGGGGAAGCTGAAATGCAGCTGGAACTGAATTGCTGTTCGTCTTTGGAATATCTGATCCACGGACCTCAAGGTCTTGGAAGGATTTAGCCTCAATATACCCAGTGTCTTGTTTATATAATTACATCTCTGGTTCTTATAAAATGTGTAATCCCTCATGGACTGCTACAGGTGAAGATTTTTGTCTTTCTTTTTCTTGTTCTCCTTGGTTTTCAAGTTCTCAGTTACTCCCTGATCAGTCATTCTTATAGTTCTGCCACAATATCACTCATAAATCATTTCCTTTCACACTTCTGGTCTTCTTCCAGCTTTTCAGAGTTTTTCTGGAATCCAGGATTCCGAAAATAGCATCCCAGATGTGTCTACCTCCGTTTTCCTCCCTCCTTTCTCTATGATATTCTTCAGAGACAGCCCAAAATAGCACTGACCTTCTCTTCCTGGGACTTGAACATTCTCAGGCAATTTTGCATTTTTTAAATTAAAAAAAAAAATCCAAAATAGCTTCACTAAATTAGATATCCAACCATTCAGATCACTGATTCATTTTTTTTACAAAGCCAGTGGTTAACACCTGAGTGTGGTGGCTCACACCTGTAATCCTAGCACTTTGGGAGGCTGAGGCAAGAAAATTGCCTGAGCCCAGGGATTTGAGACCAGTGGGCAACTTGGTGAGACCTCATCTCTACAATAAATCAAAAGGTTAGCTGGGCATAATGGTGTGTACCTGTCCAGCTACTTGGAAGGCTGAGGTGGAAGGATCACCTGAGCCCAGCAGGTCGAGGCTGTGGTAGCCATGAGCATGCCACTGCACTCCAGCCTGGGCAACATGGTGAGACTCCCACTCAAAAAAGAAAACAGGGAACAAAAAAACAAATTCAGTGGTTATATTTTAAGACTGGAAATGTGGTTAGAACTACGACTGAGCTCAGAATGCAGTGAGTTTCAGCCTGCATCTTTTCCTGCCCTTAATCAATGCCTGGGAGGCATCTTGGGCTGGCTTCTGCACTTGACCATGGAGCAGATGACACCTATCCCATTATGTTTGCTTTTAAAGTATTTAAAAATGCTTTTTGAAGGAATACTATTAAAAATCTCCTGAAGCAATAAATAAATTTAACCAAACTAAGGGAATTCCGTAAAAAAATAAGAATAAATTAATGTCTTAGAAATGTAATTCTGGCCAATTACTTTTCCATGTAGTTTTTAAAAACATGCCTATTTCCCAGCCAGAGAGCCAATTTAGATTTGAGAATGTAGCTATTAGAATGACCTAGTTATTATATTTCTATCTGCCTTGTTTGGGGACTGTTTTGAGAAGCCCTTAGGTGGCAAAAATACTTCTTTAAAAAGAAACAAAAGCTGTTGTTTTGGATCTGCTGCCCTGTGTCTAGAAGGCAAGAGCGCTTGATTCTGTTTTCTGTTTCAGGAATCACTCAGGTCTTTTTGCCCTCTGGCCCACATGTCCCCTCACTTTGGGTTTAGAGCTGACAGGTCTCTGCAGCCTATAATCTATTTTTCCACTTGATCAGTCTACTAGTTTTATTTTTAATAATTCACATCAGTATTGAGCCTGAAGACAGGAAGACATGTCAAACTGGTACAATAAGAAAACCAATTCAAATATGGCAAAGAGCACTAAACGATTGCCTTGGTTTTGAGTTTCACTGTGAAGAGGATTGAAAGGGCCCAAGGTCCTGGATGCATGCAACCTTTCCCACCCATATCTTGGCCAGCCAAAGGACCTGAAATCAAAGAGGGTATACAATGTGTCATGAAATATACTTTTCAGAAAAGTGCTTTAAAGATAAAGATTAAGTGCAGTTTATAAGACTTCAATGGAAATATTATCATTCAAGGGCATGCTTAAAAGTTAAACTTCTACTAGAAAACTATATAAATAAAAATGGAACCATTAAATGTTTTGAAGTAAAAATTATCAAGATTTTAAGGTTTTTAAAAATTGACCTAGAAATATATAAGTAAAACAGTAATCTGCTTTAAGTTATTTTTTGGAAAAAAAGGTATGATGTTAATGAATAAATATATTGTAAAAAGCAAAATTTCAAGTCTTTTCATATAGGCTGTATAGAAATCATGGATGCAATTCTAAAAGAGAGACATAAAAAAAAACTTCATGTTTTAATACGTTATTGAGTCTCAATAATACGATTTGCCTTCCCTGTGGATCAGCACAAGCCCCACTGAAATCTTGAGCTTATTTCCTCATTCCCAACCCATATTCAACCCACTGTCTTTTCTGTTTCACCCAGCGGTATGTGTCAAAGGCCCATAATACAGCTTTAATGACAGCTAAAGCAAGTTTGCTGATACACACACACACACACACACACACACACACACACACACACACACACACACACACATTACCTCAACAAACTTAACCCTAACACATTTCCCTAGACCTGGGCGATTATAGGGAAAAATCAGAGCTTTGGTAGTTACTACAGTTGTATTAGCTGCAACTGCATCAGCTTTCATTATTTGTGTCTAGATTCCTCCTATGGTTTGAATGTGTCCCCCAGATTCATGGGTTGAAAACGTAATCCCCAATGAAACAGTGTTAGGAGGCGGGACCTAATAGGAAGTGATGGGATCATGAGGGCAGAGCCCTCATAAATAGATTAATGTCAGTATCGCAAAAGTGGGCTAGTTATTGAATGGGTTGTTGTAAAATGGAGTTCACCTCTTGTGCTCTCTTGATCTTATATGTTCACTTCTGGCCCTCCAGATGCTGTTGCCATTCTCTTGGACATCTTAGCCTCTAGAACTGTGAGACAAATAAACGTATTTTCCTCATAAATTACCCAGTCTGTAGTGCTTTGTTACAGCAACAGAAAATGGGCTAAGATAACCCCTACACCCCTCAACTCTGCTTGGCTTAATGCTCATGCTACACGGTGGGACTCACCCTGAGCTGCTGCTGCCCCCACTACAGTCCTGATACTCCTCACCACTGCCCCCCTATCTCTTCTGTTCTGCTAGGGCTACTGCCTCTTCCTTCTTCCATCTCACCAAGCTGATAGCCAAACCAAAACGGGCCTCCATTTGCTCCCTAGCAACCAAGGCACTTTGTTTCCAAGAGAGAAAGACTACTTAATGGATTGTTGCATATTATGCCCAAGTTGCCTCCAAGATATGAGAGTCCTTTGGTCTCTTTCAGGAATCTTTTGTGTATTCCTTTCTCTCTTTAGTCCTATAGTTTTTAAATCCCCTCAGTATATTGAAATACTTGGGGAGTTTTAAAAAATACGTTTAGACATAGGCTTGAATTTTAATTCATTTGGTCTGGGGTGAAGCTCAGGCTAAGTTTTTGAAACGCTCCCAGAGGAGTCTAGTATGCAACTAGGACTTAGCTGGAAAAGTACCGCTGTGAACATTTCTGGGAGTCTGTGGTAAGTGTCATCACTGTGCTCTAGAATAAATTTGGCAGGCACCAATAGTCTATGTCCTTTATGTTTTTCCCCCCTAGTTATTCCTTCTTCTGTTAAACACATTCCTGTCTACCTGGCACAGCCACGTTCCTGTGCTTTCCTACCGGGTATATCTGTCTCTTCTCAGTTACTGACACTACTTCTACAGGCACTGCTACTTGCTCCAGGAACCACCACAGAATTGTCTAGGTGCCATTCCCAGGATCAGCGCTGTCAGGCCTCAAAACTAATCCTAATAAGCACTGAACAATCTCCTTTACTGTGTCCCAGAACTGTTCTAGGCTCTTTACTTATACTACATCATTTCAGCCTCACAACAACCTTATGACGTAGGCACTATTATTACTCCAAGTTTATACAAGAAGAGGATGAAACAGAGTTTAGATAATATCCCCTGAGATAAAAATCCCCTGAGATTTATTCAGGTAAACACTAACATAGATACAGCTGTGATGGGATTTTATAGCTGTACTTGAAGTCCCAAGTCAATTTCTTTTCTTTTTTTCTTTCTTTCTTTCTTTTTTTTTTTTTTGAGTCTCACTCTGTTGCCCAGGCTGGAGTGCAGTGGCACACTCATGGCCTCACCTGCCTCGACCTGCTAGGCTCAGGCGATCCTTCCACCTCAGCCTTCCAAGTAACTGGAATTATAAGAGCATGACATCATGCTCAGCTAAATTTAAATTTTTTTTTGTATTGTAGTTTATTACAGAGATGAGGTCTCTCCAAGTTGCCCAGGTTGGTCTTGAACCCCTGGACTCAGGCAACCCTCTCGCCTCTGCCTTCCAAAGTGCTGGGATTACAGGCACAAGTTCGGCCCAAGTCAATTTCTCTTAAGATTCAGAGATCAGGTTCTTATGGTATGAGGTTTTACATTTAATCTCTGATCCATTTAGAGTTAATTTTTGTGTATGGGGATGGATAGGGGTCTTGATTGAGTCTTCTGCATGTGGTCAGCCAGTTTTCCCAGCACCATTTACTGAATAGGTTCTCCTCTCCCCAGTAGTAGGTGGTGGAGGCATTGTCGAAGATGAGTTGGTTGAGAAATTGAGATTTTGCTTCTGAAATCTCAATTCTATTCCATTGGTCTATATGCCTGTTCCTGTACCAATACCAAGCTGTTTTGATTATTGTAGCTTTATAGTAAAGTTTGAAGTCTAGTAGTGTTATACCTCCTGCTTTTTTATTTTTATTTTTTTTGCTGAGGATTGTTCTGGCTATTCTCGGTCGTTTGTGTTTCCATATGAATTTCTGTATTGTTTTTTCTAGCTCTGAGAAGAAATTTGCTGGTAATTTGATGGGTATTGCATTGAATCTGTAGATTGCCTTAGATAAGATGGACATCTTCACAATGTTGATTCTTCCAGTCCATGAGTATGGGATATTTTCCCACTTGTTTGTGTCATCTTTGATTTCTTTGAGCAGTGTTTTGTAGTTTTCATTTTAAAGGTCTTTCACATCTCTGGTTAGGAAGATGCCAAGGTAAAATGCAGGACACATCCTTATGGAAATTGGAACTGGCATCCAATTCCTGAACAAAACCCAAAACACACAGGCCATAAGAGACAAGATAGACAAGTGGGACCTCATTAAATTGACAAGCTTCTGCAAAGCCAAAGAAACCATCAAGAGAGCAGGGAGACAGCCCACAGACTGAGGAAAAGCATTTGCCAACTCCATGTCTGACAAAGGCCTAACATCTTGGATCTATAAGGAACTCAAATGTGCTGAAAAGAAAAAAAAAAAACAACTCCATTACAAAGTGGGCAAAAGATATGAATAGACACTTCTTAAAAGAAGACATATGAGTGGCCAACAGAAGACATACGAGCGGCCAACATGGTGCTGGGAAAACTGACTGATCACATGCAGAAGACTCAATCATGAAATGTCCAACCTCACTAATCATCAAGGAGATGCAAATTAAAACTACACTGAGATACCACCTAACTCCAGTCAGAATGGCCATTATCAATAACTCAAAAAATAACAGATGCTAGAGGTGGTGTGGTGAAAAGGGAACACTTATACATTGTTGGTGGGAGTGTAAACTAGTGCAACCTCTGTGGAAAGCAGTGTGGCGATTCCTAAAAGCTCTAAAAATCGACCTTCCATATGACCCCACAATCCCCCTACTGGGAATATACCCTGAAGAACTCAAATCACTCTATAAAAAAGATACTGCACATGTATGTTTATCACAGCATTGTCCACAATAGCAAGAACCTGGAACCAACCATGTTGTCAATCAAAAGAGGACTGGATTAAAAAAATGCAGTACATGTACATGATGGAATACTACACAGCCATAAAGAAGAACAAAATCATGAATTTCGCAGCAACCTGGATGGAACTAGAGTTTATAACACTGACTGATCTCTCACAGAAACAAAGATCTGAGTATCACATGTTCTCACTCATAAGTGGACCTTGACCATCTACTGTAATACTATAAGAAAAGGATTGACAGTGGCAGGAAATTATGGGGGGGCAGGGAGGGGAAGGGAGATGGGATTAATGGTAGTCAATATCTGTCTGGAGACGAGGGGACACCCCTTATCAACAAGGGTGCCTGAACGATGCATATTTGTATACCTAACCCTTAACTGTACCCCACAATTTTAAAATTAAAAATATGATTGATAAAAAAAAAAATTCAGAGATCAGTCAGGTAAGTGTGATCTAGTTGGGTGAGTTCTTTAAAAGCTGAAAGTAGCGGGGCTCGGTGGCTCAGCCTGTAATCCCGCGCCTTGGGAGGCTGAGGTGAGTGGATTGCCTGAGTTCGTGGGTTCGAGACCCGCCTGGGCACTTGGTGACACCTTATCTATGCAATAAATCAAAAAATTAGCCGGGTGTGGTAGCGCGCGCCTGTAATTCCGGCTAATCGGAAGACTGAGGCGGAAGGATCACTGGAGCCCAGCAGGTGGAGGCTGCGGTGGCTGGGAGTAGCCACTGCACTCCAGTCTGGGCGACAGAGTGAGACTCCAACTCAAAAAAATAAATAAAAATAAATAAATAAATAAAAGCTGAAAGTTTTCTCCATCTGGCTGCAGGAGAGTCAGAAAGAATTTAAGCACAAGAAGCACTCCATGTGCTAAAGTTATTAGCTTTGAATATGGTAGGAAGCATGTGACAAGGAATGTGGGAGCCTCAAAGAAAAGACTAACAAAATGAGCAATAAAACCAGACCTCAGATCTACAGCACAAGAAATGAGATTCTGCCAAAAGCATAAACTTGGATGTGAATTCTTCTCCAAAGCAATCAGATAAGAACCCAGCCCAACTGACACACTGACCTCAGCCCTGTGAGACTCAGAAGGCAGAGAACCCAGTCACACCATGCTAGACTTCTAACCTACAGACCTGGGAGCTAATAAATGGGTGTTGTGTTTAGGGGTTAAATTTGTGACAATTTGTTTCACAGCAGTAGGAAACTAATGCTGGTAATTTGCCCAAGGTAAGCCAGATAGTAAGAAACAAAGTCAAGATCTATACCCAAGCAATATGGGTCAACAGTTCTTTAAGACTACTTTAAATCTTATGTCAAATGGATACAAACTGTCGTGAATGATCAATGTCATGTATACTATTCTATCCCACTCATGACTGAGGCTTTGTAATTAGGCCAACGCATTGACACCACTATCACCTCCCTTCTGAAGAGTTGTAGTCAAAAGCCTGTGGTAGGTTTATATCATGTTCCCCAAAATGGACTCACTTGGGGTTAGGTTGGGACGTGATCTCCTGTATACACAGATTTATAGTTCTCTTTGTCAGGAATGTATAATGCCTAACACCTGGGAAGATCAAGATTATTTTATGACAGGACCCATTCATTGTTCATGCTTAGCCTGCATTTAAGCCTGCATTTTGAGACCTGATCTGATATTCAGATACAGCATGCATTTATTTGGACTTTCTCTTACTTCAGGGTGCACACACCATTAGGATATTTATGTTTCTTTCTTTCCCACTAGACCAAATATTGAGAATTCACTGGTCAGTATGTAATAACTTTTCTCTCCATAGCTCTAAAATTTTTTATTTATTGAATGGCAATTATGTGGCAGATATTATATGGCTTTACAAATAATATGATATAGGCATCTTTTCCATATTACAGATGAAACAACTAAGATATAGAATTATGAAGGAAGACTCTGTCCAAGACATGTAGCTAGCAAGGAGGGGAGTTAGGATCCACACTGGTCTTTCCAACTTCAGAGTTCCTGGTTAAAATTAAAGGCCTGCTGCTCTACTTATCTTCAGAGCACTGCTGGAAATTTAGACTCTCCCCTGGCACAGGCGTTTTTTTGTTTTGTTTTGCTTTGTTTTGTTTGAGTCAGGATCTCAATCTATCACCTAAGCTGGATTGCAGAGGCACAATCATGGCTCACCACAGCATCCAACTCCTGGGCTCAGGAGATCCTTCCACCTCAGCCTCCTGAGCAGCTGAGACTACAGGCACATAACACCACACCCAGCTTTTAAAAAATTTTTCATAGAGACGCGATCTTGCTATGTTGCCTAGGCTGGTCTTGAATTCTTGAGCTCAAGCAATCCTCCAGTCTTGACCTCCAAAGTGCTGTGATTGCAGGTGTGAGCCACCATGCTTGGTTAGGCATAGGATTTTAATATGGTTCAAATGAGTAATTCAAAGCCTTTCATAAAGTCACTGTTCTGTCAACTTCTACATTGACCCTTTTGCGATACACCACATATCTACACAGCTGGTTATAGCATCAGTATAAACACCATGTTGCTTATCAATGCTGGTTTATGTATGGTCTCATTGACTTAAATATAAATAAATAAAGATCTTAATGTTAAAAGGCACTTTTATGGGAATCCATTCTTAATCATACTAATTAGTTAATTTGGAACAAATAAATCACACCAATTCTCAGAAGTGTATTCTATAAATTTTCTGTGTTTTCTGATAAAGAAAAATTTTACTGTAGGTATATGTAAAACATTTGTTGTTCTTATTAAGAAACCCAATTTCTAAACATTTCTAGAGGCTGCAATAATTCAGTCAATAACAATAACTCTTTTGTGATGGTTGCCATGTCCATGAGCACAAACCAATTACATAATCTCCAGACTAAAATTGAATGTATTCTCTTATTTCCAAGAAAAATCTCATTAAAGGACATGATCACACTTTTCTACCATATCGTCAAGTAAATTTTGGTGAATTTTTAAAAACAGACATGAAGTGCAAAGTAGTCAGAAGAGAGAAGTCATGATAAATTTTGCATGTATGTGGCTGGGAATTAGGACACCTAAAATCTTACCTTGACTGTGACACCCACAAACTAAGCTTACTCGACTCTCCAGGCTTCAACTTTTATATGTTAAATGAAGATAATGCCTAAAGCACTATACAAATCTACTGTTATTATTATTATTAAAATTGAAAAATGACCACGGGTAGTCATCCTAGACCCTGGTGGTCATAAATCGTCTGTGAGAATCTGTTCTGACTTGGCCTCAATTACCAGGTTCGGGAGTCACTCCTCTCCTGGCTTGCCTGTGGAAACTTTATCTGGCAATATAACAGTAAGATGATACAATTGTTGCACAAATAATTGGTGTGTGTAGTATTCAGTGCTATTGTTGGCTATGATTATCTGTTCATCAGAGTCTGCCCTTGGATTTAGAAAGCAGCAAAGAGCAAACATGAGTTTCACAAAGCTGGAAGAATGTTTCATTCATGGTATACCCCAGCACCCACCACACAAAGGGGTCTGATAAAGTGACCAATGAAGTAATAAATGAAGGACTGACTTTTTATCCTAAATAGAGCCAAGAGTAATGATCAGGCCAGGGAAGGAAATCACAGAAAGATTTTATTTTTCCTATCTTTTTTTTTTAGATTATTCATCAGAACTTATGTGTCTAAGAAATCAAAACTCAAGTATAAGCATTCTTAAGGTATAAAGTTCAAATGTTAAATGATGTCAGATACCACCTAACATACAAGAATATATATTTTAGGCCAGAAGTGGTGACTTGCACCTGTAGTCTAGCACTGTGAGAGGCCATGGCAGAAGGATTGTTTGAGGCTAGGAGTTTGAGGTAAGTCCGGGTAATATAGCAAAAACTTGTCTCTAAAAAAAAAAAAAAAAATTAGCTGGGCATGGTGGTACGCACCTGTATCCCTAACTACTGAGGTGGGAGGATTACCTGAGCCAGGAGTTTGAGGTGACAGTGAGCTATAATCACACTGTTTTACTCCAGGCTGGGTGACTAAGCAAGACCCCGTCTCAAAAAAATCAAAATATAAATATATATTAAATTTTTGAAAATATATACATTTTACCATTCAATGTCATCATTTATTCATTTATGCACATATTTTACCAGATCATGAACACAATTATTGATTTATTTTCCTGCAGTCCCAGTGCGCACTAAATTTATCAATTTGATAAATATTCGCTGAGTTCCAGGCACCTTGGTAAGCCAAATATTTACTTTAGTGAAGCTGCCAATAATCAAAACATTTTCAGAACTTCTTTTTCCTTTGTTTTCCGGGCCTACAGTGTGTTAATTAGATAACACTTTTCATGCATGGAGTTGGAACACAAACATGATCTAATCCAGTCCTTTCAAGAAGCAGGAGGCCATCACAATCCACATTCAGGGAACACACTGCTGACAGGATCCTGCTCAGTACATACTTGAAAGAATATCTTCTAACCATGTTTGACAGGCAAAATTGGAGACTGGAAGAATTGAACGACTTTCACAAAGTCAACATTGTACGTTTAAGAACACAAATGATCAACTTCTGACCCCAATTTCTTTAATTTTTTCCTTCAATACACCAATACCTTCCACAATGACAAACTATAACCCTGAAGGAGGACTTGGTATTTGGGAAACTCTCAAAATTTATCAAGAGTTACTTACAAATAAGGTGGAGAAACAAACTGGACCATAAATAGAAGGGGGGTTGTGTTGTATGTTTTGTTTTTAATAGGATTGAGGTAACACTCAGATAGCAAGCTATATTTTTGGGGGTGGCTTTTGAAGTGGCTCAGTAGACAATTTGGGAAACTAGTTCAACATTTTTTGTGAGTAGCATCAGCTTCTCTAGAAGAAGCACACAGGGCTGTTTTGAAGGAGCAGAATGTTTTGGCTGGATGGAGTGGGGATCACAATGAATTCCACAAATTGTGGTCCTGTGGTCCAGGCTTCCCTGGACCTTCCCTGGGTGTAAACAACACTCAATACCTTTGTTGTTTACTTTAAAAAACCATTAAGCAGAGCATGGAACCTGAGGTTTAATGACTACAGAAATTTAATTTTTTTTTTTTTTTTAGAAACAAGCAAACTAATGCAACTTATAATCAAACAAATCCAGACCCAGTCTGAATGAGGAATGAGAGTTGCATTATTTACCTAGAAAACTCTGCCCAGGCCTTCCCATTCACTGGTTTGTACCATAAGCAGGAAATGAGCCAGCATAGACCAGCCATGGTCAATGCTAAATGGAAGCCTGTCCAGTTTCTTTAAAGACCTTAAAGCAAATGGAATAAGCAATGAAGACAAAAATCTTTGGTTGTGGTTTTCAGATATGGGCTGGAGCCCTTGGGCCTGCCTGTGATGAGGCCAAGAAGAGAATGTTATATAAATAAAAGCCCAGAGGGATTTGGGCTTTGACATCCTTGTGGTGCTGGCCGATCAGGCTGAACTCCTTAACCCTCAGGAGTAAACAGAATATGCAGAACATAATTCCAGAGTATAGAAAAGTTCAAATTCATAGTCTTTTTAAAATTTTAACTTATGTGTCTATGGTTAAAATCTGACATATTCTCAAGGTTTTTACATCTCATAGCTATCAAATAATGCAAACAATCTATGAACTGGCCATTTTGCAGGAGGAAGGAAATAGCTTACAGAAATATCAAAAATAATCTTTGACTCTTGGCATGTTAGTGTTCATTTGTTTCTTTTCAGATCCTGCATCAGGAAACTGCATGAGAGTGAACTTTCACATTGCAGTGAGGTTGTTAGAGGTTACACAGAGAGACGGTCAAGTGCCAAATAAATCAGTGGGCCAGGTCTTATAATCTCCAACCTGAGAAATTTGTTGAAGAAAATAAGCATTTCTAAATATAGAGGCTGATATTGAAGAAAATGGATGGATAAAACAAAGCTGCTTAAATACACAGTAATAGTTATCATCTGGCAAAGCACAATTTGTAAAGCCTTGACCACTGAAACAAAGCAGCTATTAAATATTAAGCTAGCTGGGTGCAGTGGCTCATGCCTGTAATCCTCCCGTCTTGGGAGGCAGAGGTGAGAGGACTGCCTGAGCCCATGGGTTTGAGACTAGCCTGGGCAACTTGGCGAGACCTCATGTCGACAATAAATCAAAAAATTAGCCAGGCACGGTGGCACCTGTGGTTTCAGCTACTTGGATCACCTGAGCCCAGTCGGTCGAGACTGCAGTGGCCATGAGTGTGCCACTGCACTCCAGCCTGGGTGACAGAGTGAGACTCCAACTCAAAAAAAAAAAGTTAAGTTAAAGATAGATAATCAAATATCAAAGTATACTTAATTAAGAGCACTGCCATGAAGAGTTAATTTGAGGGCCAATTGGATTCTAGAAATGATGAAGGGTTCAGATTAGCTCCATGAGAACCAGCGAAGACAATGTAAGTTTCAAAAGAGTTTTCCCTGCTCCTCTTTAGAAATAGAAGACTCTGAAGTTAATAGAATATTCACTCATTCTTTTATGATTTAGACTAACAACTACAAAAGGACAAATATAAGAGAATATTAGGATATTTGATCTTTTTCTATAGGCCCCTTCAGAGAGATCCACTAAACATTTCTCAGGGGAAGAATGAAGGATGCTAGAAGCCAACCACTATCTAAAAGCATGGCTCCAGAAATGCTCGTTCCTCAGCCTGAGATTTTGACTCACCAACTTGCCCTGTTGAGGACCATCCTTAGACTTCCCCAACCATACCTGCCATGATCATTACAGTTCTCTAGAAAAGAAGACCATTAGAAAGTAACACCTAGCTTCATACCACAACACTGCCATTGCTACCAAGCCCCAACACTTCTCCCCCAAGAGGGAATCAATCAATCTTTCACCCATTCCTGATTCTCCCTGTTATTACCGAGGAAAAAACTCCTTTGTCATCTCCACACTGTTTGGACCCAAACCCCTAGCCTTTCTTGCCTCCCAAACACTTTGTGCTTTTTTTTATTGTTTTATTTTTTATTTTATTTTATTTATTTATTTATTTATTTACTTTTGAGTTGGAGTCTCACTCTGTCGCCCAGACTGGAGTGAAGTGGCCACTCCCGGCCACCACAGCCTCGACCTGCTGGGCTCCGTGATCCTTTCACCTCAGGCTTCTAAGTAGCTGGAACTACAGGCGTGCGTTACCACGCCCAACTAATTTTTTGATTTATTGTAGAGATGAGGTCTCGCCTGCCCAGGCGAGCTGAACCCGCGGGCTCAGGCAATCCATTCACCTCAGCCTCCCAAAGGCGCGGGATTACAGGCTGAGCCACCAAGTCCGGCTACTTTGTGCTTTTTGAAGCATAGTTTATATGACCTTTCATATTTCAACTTTCTCAGCCTTTTGGCTTTACCTGAAACCTGGATGTTATCAGAGGGACATACACTTTTCCAACATTCTCAAGTGGTGGTGTTTCTCCTTTTATCTTCCATGTAATTCAGGAATGAGAAGTGGGTCAATGTTTTCTTTGTGCCCCCCACCCCATACCACTTTTAGGCCATTGCTTCTTATCCTTGTGCCTCTCCTCTCCCCTTGTCTCCACTGTTTTAAAAAGAAAATACCTTAGCAGCTTTGAGGCTTCTACCACTGAGCTAAACCACCCTCTCTCCTCCTCATTCTAGTCATCCATTGACTTCCCATGCATATCCAACTCATTTATGAAAGACTTTGTGCCTTAGAAATATTTTCTCTACACCCCAATATCAGCCATCATTCTAGGAGACTCTAACTCCAATGTGGATAAACAGCCATCTCCTCCCCCGGGCATAGCAATGTCATCCAGGTGAAATGATACAACATCCACAATCACTAATTAAAAATTACACTCCTTTTAAACTTCTAGCTAGCTTGCTTCCTCAACTATTCGTTATTGTAATTGTTCCTTCACATTGCTGGGTTCACTAATGCCTTGATCACTCCCTCTTTCCCACTTCCTTTTCCTTTATTTATTAATTCTCTTTGGTCTTCCATTCCTTACTTAGCTGGCTCAGATTCTATGGTATATCTTTTTAATCACTCAAATGTCTTTCCCTCTTCCTATGACCTGGGGAAAAAGAAAACAGTAATTAAACCTCATTTCAAGCTGCCTTCTTGTATCACTCTTCATAGACTTTCATAGTCTTTGTAGTCTTTCCAAGTAGTAATATCTCTTTTTGTGACTTCAAATAACATCTTTGGAAAAATCATATTTGAAGGGGGACTGAAATTTGACAACCCACAGACTTATATCTCCACCACCATACTCTTTTCTGCATTCTGAGCACATACATGGTTAACTGCCTGCTTGATCTCTCCCATCAGATATCTTACAAGCAACTCTAATGCATTATTGCCAAAATTGAGCTGTGTTTCAACCCTTTAGTGTCTAGTAACTCAGTAATCTGAATAAATGGCCTCTTCTCCTGAATTTAGTCTCGGTATTCAATCAACCAAGTCCCACCAGCTCTATCTCCCTAACATCTCTTAAGCCTCGTCTTTCTGCCTCTTCCTTTGTCTATCTGGTTTAAGCCACCTTGACCATGGCAATAGCCTTTTCATTGCTCTACCACAGCTGTTCTCTACACCACTCTCCAACTCATGCTCCAAACAGTAGCCAGAATAACGTTTTATTTTATTTTTATTATTATTATTTTCTTGAGTTGGAGCCTCTGTCACCCAGGCTGGAAGGCAGTAACACACTCCTGGTCACCTCAGCCTCGGCCTGCTGGGCTCAGGCGATCCTTCCTCCTCAGCCTTCCAAGCAACTGAAACTACAGGCATGTGCTACCATACCCGGCTAATTTTTTGATTTATTATAGAAATGAGGTTTCACTAAGTTGCAAGTTGCCTAGGCTGGTCTTGAACTCGTGGGCTCAGGCAATCCTCTCACCCTGGTCTTGTTTTAAAACAATTCTAAGCCAGATGTGGTGGCTCATGCCTGTAATCTCAGGACTTTGGGAGGTGGAAGTGAGAGGATTGCCTGAGCCCAGGGGTTTGAGACCAGCCTGGGCAACTTGACAAGACCTCATCTCTACAATAAATAAATAAAAATTAGCTGGGATGGTGGTGCACACCTGTGGTTCCAGTTACTTGGAAGGGTGAAGTGGAAGGATCACCTGAGCCCAGCAGGTGGAGATGGTGATGGCTGCCACAGCATTCCAGCCCAAGCAGCAGAGTGAGACTCTGACTCAAAAAAAAAATTCTGATCATGTCTCAGCCTTCCTTAGAATCTTTCAATGGCTTTCCTTTGGTCTTTGCATAAAGTTACAAATCCTTTACATGCTCTCAGTCAGGCATCATGTTGCCTTTTATCTGTTTCTCAGTACACAGAGCCCTGCCCTCCTTCGATGCTAGGCTCTGTTGTTTCCTCTTGCTACTGCTTCTTGTTTGGTTAACACCTACCTACTCCTAAGGTCTCAGCCTAAACATTCTTTTTTAAATTTTTTTGAGTGGGAGTCTTACCCTGTCACCCTGCTGGAGTGCAGTGGCATGCTCATGGCCACTGTAGCCTCGACCTCCTGGGCTCAGGTGGTTCTTCCACCTCAGGCTTCCAAGTAGCTGGAACTACAAGCGTGCACCACCATGCCCCACTAATTTTTTTGAGTTATTGTAGAGATGGGGTCTCTCACTATGTTGCCCAGGCTGGTCTGGAACCCGTGGGCTCAGGCAATCCACTTGCCTCAGCCTCCCAAAGTGCTGGAATTACAGGCATGAGCCACTGTGCCCAACTTCAGCCTAAACATTCTTTAGGAAAGCATCCTCTGACCTATGAGGTTATCTTTCTTTGTAGTATTTATAACTAAATAAAATAGCGAAAGTACCAAAGAAAATAAAATACTATAACATTATAAATAAAATCAGATAACTGTCATTAAATTGAAATATATATATATTTTTGTAATTGTATATTCAGTCTTTCCCCTGCTAGACTATAAAGTCCATAAGCTCAGACACTGTCTTGGTCTTATTTGCCACTCTGTTTTTAAAAGAGTTGCCAATCATCTAGAACTAAGGGAGTTCCCAAGACGTGGGACTTTTTGTTTTAAAACCAGGAAAGTCCTGGGTCAACTGGCAGAGTTGGTTATCTTAATCTCCAGTACCTAAAACAATCCTCAGCATATACTTAAAAATGATTAAAGAAGCTTCTTTTTCTAGTCCTTCAAAGTAGTATGGATGTGTAGGAGAAAAGGTGAAATAGTGGCATGAAGGACTGAGTTACAGAAATGGTGATTATCCTCCTTGGAATATTCCCCCTGCATTTCTTTGGTGTAAACAGGAACAGTGGGTTTACTCAAAGAATTAAAACATCCTCCAGCCTACTAAGAAGTTGTAAGAGACTTATTTCACCTCAACTCTTGACAGCGTAGCAGGAAAAGCAAAGAATAAAAGGGTCTCAGGTCTTCCATTCACTAACTGGAAGTCCTTGGATTCATCTCATCCATAAATTGAGAAGGTTGAAGTTTGTTTTCTTCTTTCTAGCTCTGAAATTCTTCAATGTTGTTTTACATAAGCAAAGCCCTGTTAAGAGGGGAAACTTATACAAGAAAGACATTTTATAGCTAGAGTTGTGGGAGGTAGTACTGTGGGACTTTAAATATGTTAGTAGAGCCCGGCCTTATCTCCTTTTTGAGCCTGACTCTGATCTAAAGTCACTCATTGGTTCACTGATTCATTAATCACTTATCTACTCAAGTCTTATTACATGTTAGGAACTAGGCTGTTATTATAGTTATAGAATCCAGGGGTAGCCCCATCTACTCTTCAAGGTATCCAACGATATGTGACTCAGCTAAGTATAGACAGTGTTGTCCTGTGTTCTATACTAAACCCACTTGAACAAGGAGTATCTGCTAGTCTTTAAACCTGTCTACATTCAGATTTTCTTCCAGCATCCAAGCCATCATACTGGGGGTCCATAATCTTCTAGAAAGAGTCATATCATAAATACGCTAGTCTTTGTAGCCCGTATAGTCTCTGTCATAACAATTTAACTAAGGGCCTGTAGCATGAAGATATCTACTGTTAATAGACTGAATAGGCATGGCTGTCTTCCAAAAAAACCTTTATTTATAAACACTGAAAATTAAACTCCAAATAATTTTCACCTGTCACAATACAATATTTTCCTTTTAATTGTTTGCAATCATTTTAAAATATAAACACCGTTCTTAACTTAAAGACCATATACTGACGATGTATCCTAAGTCTGAATTATCCCTCTGCGACAAAATTAGGTTTTTTTATCTATAAAATGAGCAAGTTGGATTATGTGCCCTTATCTAAGTCTGAAAGTCCTTGAAATTTTTTTTTTATCTGTTTTGCTGCTGTGTAGTCCTCTATCTGCTGATGGATGTGCTTTCTCATGAAAATCTTATGGGGAGCTTTCTCAGATATGTTAACTGTTTACAGTGTTCTAGAAATGGAGAGAGGAATAAAAAGAAAAGGAGAGATTCTAGGCCATAATGAGGTAACTAAGTATCTAAATAAAGACAGCGGATGGATTTTTAAAAAAATTCCTCTTTTGAATAAGAATCATATAAGTTATTTGGCAGAGTGCATTGAACTGGAAAGATATAGAAGGTGCATATATTGATTGAAGAATAAATGCCCTTTTATAATTGCAAGTGCTTTCTCATAGAGCTGGGCTATGAAATGCAGGTAGTTTATTTGGCTGCCTGACTTTTGCAAGTGCCATTAATTAGACTCTTTAACTTCTTTGACTTAAAAGGAAAGTACGGATTTTTTAGAATAATGGCAAAGGAAATTGGAAAAGGGCTCAAATCAGTGAGCTTGTGAGGAAAATTACAGTAAAGAGAATTAAGAGAGTAAACAACTTATCCTTCATTGTAACTTACAGAAAATACATGTCATTTTTAAAAGTCAGGGTTGTCAGCTGCAGTCTTGATATTTATCAAGCAATTGCTTAAAACTGCATTTGGGAGCTGGGTTCGGTGGCTCAGCCTGTAATCCCGTGCCTTTGGGAGACTGAGGTGAGTGGATTGCCTGAACTCATGGGTTAGAGACCCGCCTGGGCAGGCGAGACCTCATCTCTACAATAAATCAGAAAATAGCTGGGCATGGTGGCGCATGCCTGTAGTTCCAGCTACTTGGAAGGCTGAGGTGGAAGGATCGCGGGAGCACAGCAGGTCGAGGCTGCGGTGGCCAGGAGCGGCCACTGCACTCTAGGCTGGGTGACAGAGTGAGACTCCAACTGAAAAAACAAACAAGCCAAAAAACCACTGCATTTGGTCATGAATGGCAGAAAATGAGATAATCACGCACACGCATGCATATACATACATAATTATACTCATGCATTCTAGAATTTTTTCCATTGATTCTAACCCACATTCATCTTTGTCATCTTTGTGAAACTTAATTTTTTTACATCTGTGTACATTGCTAACTTCATGCCTTCTTTATAGCTAAATAAACATTATTAAAAAGAACATGTTGCTATTTCTGTTTTTGTTGTTGTTGTTGTTTGTTGTTGCTTTTTTTTGAGTTGGAGTCTTACTCTGTCACCCAGGCTGGAGTGCAGTGGCACGCTGCCGACATCCTCAGCCTTGACCTGCGGGGCTCAGGCAATCTTTCCACCTCAGCCTTCCAAGTAGCCAGAACTACAGGTACACACTATTACGCCTGGCTAATTTTTTGACTTATTGTAGAGATGAGAGCTCGCCAAGTTGCCTGGGCTGGTCTCAAACCCGTGAACTCAGGCAATCCTCTCACCTCAGCCTCCCAAAGAGCTAGGATTATAGGCATGAGTCATTGCACCCAGCCTTATGCTGTCATTTCTGTATTTCTTCTTTTTGTTTTCTTTTTTGAGTCAGAGTCTCACTCTGTTGCCCACTGGAATGCAGTGGCATGCTCATGGCTTCCACAGCCTTGACCTGCTGGGCTCAGGTGATCCTTCCGCCTCAGCCTTCCAACTAGCTGGAACGATAGGCACGAGCCACCATTTATTGTAGAGAAAAGGTCTCGCCATGTTGCTCAGGCTGGTCTTGAACTCCTGAGCTCAGGCAATCCTCTCATCTCTGCCTCCCAAATTGCTGGCATTACAGCCATGAGCCACCACTCCTGGCTACCATTTCTGTATTTCTATATCTATACTATCTATATTTGTTGCTCCCAAGTAAGTGATGAGATTACTAATATGTTTCATGAAAATTATTACAACCTACTTAATTTTATGCTCCAAAATGTCACTCTACACCTATCATACTCCCCTTCTTTACTTCCCACAATATTTGACAAACAAAAAAGAAATAAAATTTATAGTTATTGTGTTAGTGGTAGGAAACTTAAGCAGCAACTTGAACCAAGCAACATGGATTTAGCAGCAGCCAGTTCCTCAGCAAAGATCCATGGTGAACACTGTGGAGCACAGAAAGATTTACTTTATGGAACTTCAGCATGCTGAGTGCTTTCAAAATTGAAAGACTGCAGAAACAAGCCTCAGAACCACAGTCTGTTATCTGACCTTTCCCCTGCCTCCATGTCTCTCTGATCTCTTTCCTGGGAGCACTGGGTGGGAACCTCTGAAATGCCCTTATCTTAGAAAGCTTCTTTTCAAAACAAATGCAGTTGTCTTAAGGCCTCCTCCCTAGCAATCTCATCAAATAACCAGGAAAGATCAACCACCAGAAAAGAGACTGGAAGTCTATCATCATGTCCAGACACTTTTTATCTATTCTTCTGAGGGCAGTTTCAAGAGATTATGTAGGGGTCTTTACATAATAAGCAAAAAGAGTCATTTATTAGCCATTGTCTGAGCACTGGGCCTATTAATTCCCTCATTTTTTTCTCTCTTTTTAATTTATTTTTATTTTTTATTTTTTTGAGTTGGAGTCTCACTCTGTCACCCAGACTGGAAGTGCATGGCCACTCCCGGCCACCGCAGCCTCGACCTGCTGGGCTCCGGCGATCCTTCTGCCTCAGCCTTCCAAGTAGCTGGAACTACAGGCGTGTGCTACCACGCCCAGCTAATTTTTTGATTTATTGTAGAGATGAGGTTTCGCCAAGTTGCCCAGGCTGGTCTCGAACCCGCGGGCTCAGGCAATCCACTCATCTCAGCCTCCCAAAGCACGGGATTACAGGCTAAGCCACCGAGTCTGGCTTCTCTCTCTCTTTTAAAGAAGGTATTTAAACCTCAACTCTCTGGCTTCTCTTTGAGTTCATATTTTTTATGACTCCCATACACATATATGCATGTAATAAATTTGTTATGCTTTTCTCTTGTTAACCTGTTTCTGTTATAGGGATATTGCCTGTGACCATGAAAAGGAAGGCGATCACCCCCTTCCCATCACTATAGTACTAGAATTTGAAAGGGTTCTGATAGTCAAGTCTGCATAATATTCTTTTTGTTTGTTTGTTTGTTTGTTTGTTGTTGTTGTTGTTTTGAGTTGGAGTCTCACTCTGTTGCCCAGACTGGAGTGCAGTGGCCACTCCCGGCCACCGCAGCCTCGACCTGCTGGGCTCCGGCGATCCTTCCGCCTCAGCCTTCCAAGTAGCCAGAATTACAGGCATGCGCTACCACTCCCGGCTGATTTTTTGATTTATTGTAGAGATGAGGTCTCGCTGCCCAGGTGGGTCTCGAACCCGCGGGCTAAGGCAATCCACTCACCTCAGCCTCCCAAAGGTGCGGGATTACAGGCTGAGCCACCGAGCCTGGCCATAATATTCTTTTTTGTTACTTGAGCAGTGCATCAGAAATGGTGGTAACCATGGAGAGAAGGTCACACATGCAAAAAAGATAGGAAATAACAGCTCAGTCCATGGTGACTGGCTAAATATGAGGGTTGGGGCCGAAGAAAGTAGACAAAGCAACACCCAGATTTTCAGGTTGGGAAGGTAAAGAAATGCTGGCAGCATTCCTGAAATAGGAACTCAGGGCAGGGACAGAATTGAAGGCTCAAGATGATGGATTCAAATTTCTCCCTGCTAAATTGAAGATGCCTGAGGTCCTTAGGAGGGTGAATGTCCCACAGGTACTTGGATTTATAAAGCTAGACCAGTACATGAGTGGTGGTTAGACTTTAGAGAAGAATAAGAGAACTATGGATTAGCTGTGTGATAGTAATAAATGTGATTTATTTTTTCAGTCCAGTAAGTGGCCTTTCCCCGAACACCAGAATCACCTCAAATCTTGGGATATTCTGCCTCAATGTTGCTACTGTGTTATTTATAAGTACAGTCAGTACTTAATAAATACTTATAAACTCATTTCATCAACAGGAAAATAAAATGTGGTTTATATATAGAGATTTCTATGAATGAAGTCTTTGGTTTAGGAATAAGAAAATCCAGGCTTTATTCTCATTTTTGCAACCAACTCATCCCATATATAAATGGGATTACAAAATTCCATGGTTGTCAGGCTCTGTATCCTTATAAACATATGGGATAAGATCCCTTCTAGTTGTACTATTTTATACTGTCTATAACTTTCAAAAAGGGAGCATATCTCTCACTGGAAGTTTCAAATGGAACTTTAAAATTTGTTAAAACTGATCAGTGTGCAAAACTCCTAATCCAGCAAAGTCTAATGTAGGATTCCTTCTTTCTGCCTAGTAATTTTCTCAGCAAGAGAATTTAATTGTTATGTGAGTTCTAAAAATGAAGATAGGCTAGAATATGCATTTTACCTCAGATAAATCATGGTCTCCAAATAGCATGTTTGTATAACTATGGGGAAAATAATGAATTGAGGATGCAGAAGAACTTACTACTGAGAACGTGCTGCTTGAAAAATATTTTGGGGAGAGGAACTTCTGACTTATACACAATTCATTTATTGGTACCTGCGTGTTTGCTTACCTGGGGGGAAAAATAGTTTTGGTGAGAATTTAGTACATCTAATAATAGAACCAGAAGACATTTGACGGCGTCTCTTTAAATATCTTTCATTAATTTCCTGTCTCTTTACACTGAAAAAGAAACTTAAGACAGAATTTATTGTTAATTGCTCACTTCTACCTATAGATTAAGTATAAAAGACTTACTAAAATAGTTTTTTATGTATATCTAAGAAATATCAGTTTTATAAATTTAATCATTGTATAGTTCTATGATACTAAACGTGATTAACTAGTTTTGGGGGGGTTTGTCTCGAACCCGTGGGCTCAGGCAATCCTCTCACCTCGGTCTCCCAAAGTGCTGGAATTATATAGGCGTGAGTCACAGTGCCTGGCCGAGTTTTCTTTTTTCTTTGCTTTTTAAACACTCCACTTACAAAACCTCAGTTTGAAGGTGTCTTCTTCATTTATGCTCAGTATATTTGAAAATAAGTATAGGCCAGGCATGGTGGCTCATGCCTATAATCCCAGCACTTTGGGAGGCTGAGGTGAGAGGATTGCCTGAGCTCATGGGTTCGAGACCAGCCTGGGCAACTCGGCGAGACCTCACTTCTATAACTAACTAACTAAATAAATAAATAAATTAGCTGGGCGTGGTGAAATGTGCCTGTAGTTCCAGCTCCTTGGAAGGCTGAGGCAGAAGGATTACTTGAGCCCAGCAGGTCAGGGCTGCGGTGGCTGTGAGTGTGCCACTGCACTCCAGTCTGGGCAACGGAGTGAGACTCCAACTCAAAAATAAATAAATAAATAAAATAAAATAAGTATAAGTTTAAAAGTATGTTAAATTGATGTAATATTTTGGGTAGTCATTTTTTAAATATCAAAATGGATATTATCGTATATTACCATAGAAACAGCTTTTGTTTAACCTAAAGTAAAATGTTATTAAGATATCTTGTGAGACATAATTCCGTTTTGCATAATTTCCATCATGATTTTGTAACAATCTAAAAGCTGATATAACTTCTAATACATTTGTGTTTGATTAATCAATTAATTTCATTAATTACTCATCTGTTCCTCCAACATAGTAAAGTGGCCCAAGTAATGAACAGGGAAATAATAACATACAAGAACAAAAAACAGTTCTTTGTTTAAATATGTTTGGAAAGGTACGAATTTTTCTTTACTGCAGGACTTTTCAGTCTTTATATGCTAATGTGTACTTTGAATCTTTAAGGAGGATTCTGCATATCCAAATTAATTTGTCTTGGAAGCTTTGCTTCCCCCAGATCATCTCTTGTGACTAATGAATACAGACTACACACTGCGGTTCTTCAGCTTAACATCTATCCTGCATTAACCAGCCCTGCAGAGCTGCATATTAGGACCACAGACTCCTGGATTACTGTTATTGAATTGGCTTTGGAATGATATAAGCCCTCAAGTACAGAACTGTAAACAGTCTTATGTGTGTGGCTGTTTTTTGTAAAGATACAGTGGAGAATCTGTACAGAGAGAGTCTTCTTTAGGAGGATTCATGAGAGAAATTCTCTCAATTCTCAGCCCTAAGAAAACTTGTGTTTCACCATCTTGCAGCTTCGTTTCTTTTGTTTGTTTGTTTGTTTTGAGTTGGAGTCTCACTCTGTCGCCCAGGCTGGAGTGCAGCCTCAACCTACTGGGCTCAGGCAATCCTGCCTCAGTCTTCCAAATAGCTAGAACTACAGGCATGTGCCACCGCACCCAGCTAATTTTTTGATTTATTGTAGAGATGAGGGCTCGCCAAGTTGCTCAGGCTGGTCTTGAACCCATGGGCTCAGGCAATCCTCTCACCTCAGCCTCCCAAAATGCTGGGATTATAGGGGCGTGAGCCACCAAGCCTGGTCCTCATTTCTATCTTTTAGAAGCAGTGAATCAGACTTTTCCTAGAGGAAAGCGTTAGCTGCTGTACTGGCTAGAGACAAGCTTAAGGCTTGCCCTTACAAACATGGAGCAAAGACTTCATATCATTTGTTTTGAAAGTAAAAAACTTCGTTCCTGACTTTCCTCTCTTATTTTCCCTCTTACTTGATTTCCCAACCACAAACTTTTACATTGATTATGTCTAGTCATATTATATTTCTTTTTAAAATCATCCGAAATCCTTTCTAAGTGGGGAGGAAAGAGAAAAGTAGAGGGAATGGGAGAGTAACCAATAGAAAGAGAGAAAAGGAAGAAAAAATAAAAGTCCCCTTATATATACCTTGTGAGTCTTGCTTGTTCCTTCTTTCAAAATCTTAAAGTAAAAATAACTGAACTGTTTTTGTAAACAAATCATTTTCAAGAAACTTACAGCAAATTGAAAATATATTCTTTGTATACCAGGGAACATGAAAAAAACTAAGCTGCCCTTAAGGAAAGATGGAAAGCAAAGCTCATTGTCTGAGATAAGAGAGAAAAGATAGTCTCTACAGGGCAGATTAAAGATGTGAATTCATCACTGGGCATGGAAGCTCCCATCTGTAATCCCAATCCTTTGGGAGGCTGAGGCAGGAAGATGGCTTAAACCCAGGAATTCAAGATTAGCCTGGGCAGCATAGTGAGACACTACAAAAAAATTTTTTTAAAACAAAAAAAGAAAAAAAAAAAGATGTGAATTCCACAGTCAGGTTTCCAAACAGAGGGAGGTCACAGATGAGAATGAGAGACTGGAAGAATAGAGTTGACCAGTTTTCAAGATAATATAATTTTGTCAGAACAAAAATTGAGAATGAAGCCTTTGGGAGAAGAGATGAAAGTTCAAAGCTGCATCGCTGAATCAGAGTTCATCGCAATCAGGAAAGCCAAAGACTGAAAGATTATATAAGCCTCAGTAATGATGTTTTAGGAGAATCATGCCTCACCAATATAAAACTTGTATTTAACCTCATGAACACCTTGTACACCTTATTCAACTCGTAAATCTACTCCGGCTGTGTCATTCCTTAACATCATGACCATTTTCTACACTGACATGAGGAAAGGGAAGCATGATTCCTCCTTTGAACCATAATCACCTAGCGTTTCACTGGATTTTGCTTCTATATTGAGCTGAGACAGAGATATATAAACACGGTAAAATTTACCTTTAGAAAGAACTTAATCACACAAATAAGAGACTAACAGGATAAGACAGACAGATAGAAATCTCAACACTAGACAGGATCTAAGAGGTCATCTAATCCAAACTTCACAAATTTTACTTAAGAAAAATGAAGGCCCCAGAAGAGCGACTTGACATTTAGCTCAAATAAATATAAACAAACAACAAAGCAAAACATAAAACATAGATGACTGTCAAGAATAAGGTCCAAATTTTCTCAGGAAGCCTTACAGGGCCGGCCTAATGGGGCCCTACCAAATTTCTCTAACCTCCCTGCTGAGCACATCCCTCTTTTCTACCCACCCACCAGCAGCAGTGCAAATGTCCCTTCTCAATGCTATGTGTCTCTCTCATGCCTCATTTTGACTTGTGCTGTTATCTGTACAACATTCTCATCTTTCTTTCATCCCTTTGCTAGTTAACACCTACTCACCCTTTAAGGCTCGGCCTCAGTTCTATGTAATGCTAAAAGTCTGCCCTTACCAGCATCCATCATCAGCCTGGTAGAGGTCCTTTCTCTGTGCTTTTCATAGCACTGCCTTCATTACTTCATGGTGTTTGAGCTTGGGTTTTGGGTCAGATTGGTTGTATTTTAATCCTACCTCCACCTCTTATTTCCCTGTGT
The DNA here is from genome assembly GCF_000164805.1 of Carlito syrichta. Lineage (NCBI taxonomy): Eukaryota > Metazoa > Chordata > Mammalia > Primates > Tarsiidae > Carlito > Carlito syrichta. The sequence continues at coordinate 291,756 of NW_007252288.1, read as the reverse complement.
GACTTTGGACAAGTCACTGAAATCTCTCTGTGCCTTGTTTTCTGTACCTGTGAAACAGGAATCACAATACGTCCATCTCTTTTGTATGAAAAGATCTTATACATGTAAAATTCTTAGAAAATTTCCTGGCACATAGTGAGCACTTGGTACATGTTAGCTACTACTTTCTCTTTTGATTATATACACCACTGAGTTTACAAAAATATTTATGGTCTCCTGAAGGCTAGAGACAATGTTTTATTAATTTCTGTTCTCCAGCCCCTAACATGGTACCTGGCCCAGAGTAGATACTCATGTTTTATAAATGAATGAATGAATGAGTAAAGTCTACTTTTTTTGTTATTTAGTTTGCAGATGTGGCTTAGGGTAAGGCTTAGTTTTATGAATTGGTGGCAAATTGGAACAAATAGGTCAATTATATTTTGAGGCAGACAGATCCAGCTTTATATCAGCATATTGAAGATTTGTATGAGATACTTTCCTTCATACACCTAAATCCACATCTGTTGCCAGAATCCAATTGTCAGGTCTAACTAAACAAAGAAAAAAATGTAAACTACTCATCCATTATCTCAAAATAGACCATGTGGCCTCTTCTTATCTCATGTCTAGAATACTAAAGGCATTACTATTATGTTATTAATGTTGTTATTAATATGATTAAAAGGTAACTTTAATATTAATTTAATTAATGTATGAAATATATTATTAATTTGCTAATTTGATTAATTTAATATTAATATTAAAAGCCAGTTCAGAAAGGATGTGTTTTAAAAGGAACTAGCTTCAAGATCCAGGGAGAATGTGTTCACTCTGTATAAATATTCATGAAAGTAAAATAGTTTCTACCTCTACTCCACTGAATGATCTGAGTGGATGTTTATCAGAAGGAAACGAAGGAAAGAATTATGAACTACAGATGTCACTATCTGTACTTGTGACAGCACAAACAATTAGAGTAATCTGTCCTGTGTGTTTTATTACCATTTAAAAGGGGAAAAAAATAGTTTCTGTATTCTGTTGGAGCTCTGATACTGTCTCATGAATGCACTTTTGTCCTTCCCTGGTTATTGTTTGGTTTGTACATATGCAGCCCAGAGCTTTGTAACCAAATATGGAAGGTGTAGTGATCATGAAGACTAACAATAGTGTAAAGACTAGAGTCTGACAACACTGACAGTGAACAAAAGACAGCATTTCTATTGTGATTTCTAGTTTGGGCAACACAATACAAAACTGTAGCTTTATTAGGATCTAGTTCTCACTCAGTTTAGGATTTAAAGTAAAACAAAAACTGAAAATCTTTAGCTTATTTTTTCAGTTCCTTTTTTATTAAAGAGAGTTTTAACTTTGGAACAAAGCTTATGCTGATGACATGGTACAAGTTGTAGGTAACTGATCTGCAATTTGGTAATCCCCAAATCTACCCATGCACTGTTCTGCTCCCTTTATTATCCATCTCCTAAACCTCCATTGAGAATTAAATGCTCTTTTCTAGGGTAACCCCTCTATTTGATTCTTCTTTGGTGGAGGAGATGAGATGCAGGAGCCTATGTCTCCATGCCCAAGATGATGTTAGGGTCTAGTTAGAGATTTGGATAGATTTGCTGAGATATCTACTACAAACTTTTTGTAGCACCTTTGAACTTCAAAGAGAAGTTTAAAGTCACATCCAGAAACCTTAAAAGCATGACTTCTGATGAGCAGAGACAGGCTTCATGAAAGTTTAGAAATGACTCCCTTAATTCTTTGGTATCTTGTCATATACATGAACCAAGGAATTTCCCAATTGTCTCTTAAGTTCCTTCTACCTCTCACCTAATCAACTTCCTCCTCTCCATTCAGCCACAACTGCTAGAACTTTCACTATCTCTTCCAAGAATTATTTTGATATCTTCACTTAGTGTTTGACTTTGGGTGACACAGGAATTGTCATCAAACATTTTTCCTCTTGAAAATGGAGTTAAATTTAGTATTCGCCTCAAAGGAGTGATGTACAAATTACATTACATGAGATAATCCTTATAAAAATGTTAAGCCTGGCACACAATCAATAAATGCTTAGTAACATGATGGAACTCAATACTTTTTCTAATGCATACGTTCCACGTGTTTAATTTCATAAGGAGAATGCAAATTTTGGTTTTTTTAGATTACCATAAAAGACAGTGATTTTTTTGTTGCTGACACAAACAACATCTTTTTTTCCCCAAACAAAAGTTGAATCATGCTGGAGTAACACAGAAGCACAAGAGAAGCACATGACCCAGTAATTGTGTAGTAAGGATGTTTTTGAGTAATGACTTCTGGTCATTTTAAGAACAGCAATCATAGTGTTTAAATGTTCACAGAGTAATTATTAGGAGGCCGTTTACTGAAAAGGACATTTGGTCCTGGAAAATATTGGAAACTCCATTCATAATATTATTTCTATTATTCTATTAATGATGATTATGTCAAGAAAATGTTAAAAGTTTTTATTTCTGATCTCAGAACTGACTTTTTTTGTTTTGTTTTGTTTGGGTTTGGGTTTTTGAGTCAGAGTCTCACTATGTTGCCCAGGCTGGAGTGCAATGGCATGATCATGGCTCACTGCAGCCTCAACCTCCTGGGCTCAGGTGGTTTTTCTGCCTCAGCCTTCCAAGTGCCTGAAACTACAGGCACAAAACACCATGTTTGGCTAATTTTTTGATTTTTTATAGGGACAGGGTATCACTATGTTGCCTGCTGGTCTTGAACTTCTGGGTTCAAGCAGTCCTCTCGACTCGGTTTCTCAAAGTGCTGGGATTACAACCATGAGCCACTGTGCCTGATTCAGAGTTTAAGGTTTAAGATATCTGAGTTTTAAGACAACCTGCACACTCCAGCTTGGGCGACAGAGTAAGACTCCTCAAAAAGAAAAAAAGATAAGAAAAGACAACCTGAAAAAAGATCAGACTACGCCCCGGTTAAGCGAGTAACTGAAGACCACAGTAACACAGTCTCATTGGATGACCCAATTTGACTAAGATTATCTTACAAACAATGCTATATATATATATGACAGGAGATGAGAGTGATTATGGAGTTCACAAACTGTGCAAATCAAAATTCAGTTTATTAGCTAAACTGATTATTGATTTACTATGGTTTAACCACTTTAAAATTACTTGATATTTAGACCCTAGCACTTTAAAATTTATTTTCAGCTGGGTATGGTGGTCCATGCCTGTAATCCCAGCCCTTTGGGAGGTGGAGGTAAGAGGATTGCCTGAGCCCAGGGTTTTGAGAACAGCCTGGGCAAAATAGCGAGCCCTTATCTCTATAACAAATCAAAAAATTAACTGGGCATAGTGGCATGTACCTGTGGTTCCAGCAACTTGGAAGGGTGAGGTGAAAGAATTGCCTGAGCCTAGTAGGTCAAGGCTGCAGTGGCCGTGAGCATGCCACTACACTCCAACCTGGATGACAGTGAGACTGACTAAAAAAAAAAAAAAAAGAAATTTATTTTCAAAATCAAATGAACCCTACATGTGTTTCTAAGTGATGCAGGGAAACTAAGATTATCCTGGGATTTGGGGGAGATGTTCATTTATACTATTTCTGAACCTAAACATGGGGTAGAGGTAAACTCAATAAAGATAAGATTAATTATTTCTACTTCTAGTCAAAACTGAATTTGTGGAGTCGATTTTCTGGAAAAATATTTTCCAGGTTTTACTAAAGTCAAGGCTTTTTCCCTTCTATATTTTTTAGGATAAATGTTGACTTCTTCCTCAGTGTTAAAACAGCATTACATTTAGCCAGCGTCTCCTATTCCCAGGTGATCCTGGCTTTTTACTGTTTGGGGTATTGATTTTAACTAACACCAGTGGATCAGCAGCTCTCACTTCAGTTGATCTGAAAACAAGCCTATCTAGATGCTGTTCCTTCACTGTTCCTTCCTTCATAAGGAGAGAAAACATTTTTTCACCTTTGAAAATCAACGGAATGTTGCAGGCCAAGAGCTCTGTGTCAACAGAGCTCATCTGTGAACAACCAAAAGAATGTTGATTCATTTTTTTTTTTTTTTTGGTAATACACAGTTACTTACAGGTGCTCCTATTGAGGAGATCTAGACAGAACAGAGAATTAAATTGCTCCTTCCAACAAATTGCTTCTGCAAAGAAATAGAAACCAAAAGTCAGTGTATGATAAAGAAGAAAGCTACCATTTGGGGAAAGAAAGCCCAGGTAGTGAGACTGAGAAGTTATAAGTGGTTTAGTACTGTCAAGGGCACCAGTTGTACCTCTCTCTCAGTAGTTTTCCACAGAGGCTTTCCATTCAGGTCTCACCTACTGGCATGACCTGAACTTGCCCTGTTTCTCTTCATTAAGCATTATATATTTTTCCAAATGTTAGGGTCTAAATATCAAGTAAATTTTAAACTGCAGAAGAATATTTTTAGGAAGGTCAGGGAAACATATTCTGAAGAACTCTTTTTAAAAAAAATTTTTAATTTTTAATTTATTTTTGAGTTGGAGTCTCTTTCACCCAGGCTGAAGTGCAGTGGCATGCTCCTGGCCACCACAGCCTCGACCTGCTGGCCTCTGGCAATCCTTCCACCTCAGCCTTCCAAGTAGCTGGAACTACAGGCGTGTACTACCACACCCGGCTAATTTTTGATTTTATTGTAGAGATGAGGTCCTGCCAAGTTGCCCAGGCTGGTCTTGAACCTGTGGGCTCAGGCAATCCTCTCACCTCAGCCTCCTAAAGTGCTGGGTTTATAGGCTTGAGCCACCACGCCCAGACATACAGTTTTTTTTTATTTTTTTTTTTTTTTTGAGTTGGAGTCTCACTCAATTGCCCAGACTGGAGTGCAGTGGCCACTCCCGGCCACCGCAGCCTCGCCTGCTGGGCTCCGGCGATCCTTCCGCCTCAGCCTTCTGAGTAGCCGGAATTACAAGCATGTGCTATGATGCCTGGCTGATTTTTTGATTTATTGTAGAGATGAGGTCTCACTGCCCAGGCGGGTCTCAAACCCGCGGGCTCAGGCAATCCCCTCACCTCAGCCTCCCAAAGGCGCGGGATTACAGGCTGAGCCACTGAGCCCGGCTGTATTTTTTAAACAGATTTTTAAAACATGTTTAATGGTATTTGAGTTTTATCAACCATTGAAAAAATATTTCAAATGATTTTATAAAAGAATTTAATGTAAATAGTCTGGGTGTATAAATAAATCATCCATAATGTAAATTTCACCCAAATATACTATTGCCTTACTAGACTCTGGTGTGACTGTGTGCTCTTTGAGCTATGGCTATCAGCATGTTTCCTGGCTTTGGACCCCTCTCCTAACTTGGGGAGGTGAATCTCCTCTTTCTCTCTCTCTCTCTCTCTCTCTCCCCTATTTACTTTCTAAATAAACTGTATTTTCTAAAAAAAAAAAAAAAAAATTCACCCCAATAATTATTTTGCAAATTTTATTTTTACATGTGTATGTTTAACAAAAAAGAAAACAAGCAGACTCACCTCATAACTAATTTGCTTTTATTTAAGGCATACATTTTGTCACCCAGTGCTGCCCCCTAAGTAAAGTAATGGGCCTTTATGCATAACATGAGATAATTATCTCAGCTAGGGCAATAGTAAATACATATTGCACATATGTAAATAATAAATATTATTTTAAAACTTCACATAAAATAACTTAATATTGCTTGACTGGTGTTTACAAATCCAGCTGCCTTTAAAAAACAAAGTTGCATCAGAATTTTCCATCTTTCCCACTTTTAAAAAATTTTTTGAGTAGGATTCTCACTCTGTCTCCCAGGTTGGAGTGCAGTGGCACGATCAAGGCCACCACAGCATTGACCCACTGGACTTCAGGAGATCCTTCTGCCTCAGTCTTCCAAGCAGCTGGAACTACAGTCATGGGCCACCATGCCCGGCTAATTTTTTTAATTTATTGTAGAGACGAGGTCTCACCAAGTTGCCCAAGCTCGTCTTGAACCCCTGGGCTCAGGCAATCCTCTCGCCTCCACCTCCTAAAGTGCTGGGATTACAGGCATGAGCCACCATGCCCAGCCATCTTTCATAGTGTTTTTTGTTTTTGTTTTTTTTGAGTTGGAGTCTCACGCTTTCGCCCAGGCTGGAGGACAGTGGCACTCTCACAGTCACTGCAGCTTCAACCTGCTGGGCTCAGGTGATCCTTTCACCTCAGCCTTCCAAGCAGCTGGAACCACAGACAAATGCTACCATGCCTGGTTAACTTTTTGATTTATTGCAGAGACAAGGTCTCGCCAAGTTGCCCTGACTGGTCTCAAACCCCTGGACTCAGGCAATCCTCTTGCCTCTGTCTCCCAAAGTGCTGGGATTACAGGCATAAGCCACTGCACCTGGCCAAATTGTTCTTAATATTTTTGCAAGTTAGTTCTCTCCTAGCTTTAACCTTTGGTATATCATTCTTATAGTAAGTCAGTTTCCCACTTTGTATTCATCTTAACTATGCTTCTTTTTTTTGTTTTTTTGTTTTGTTTTGTTTTTTGAGTCATAGTCTTACTCTGTCACCCAGGCTGGAGTGCAGTGGCAGTGGTATGATCACGGATCACCTCAGCCTCAACCTCCGGTGCTCAGAAGATCTTTCCCTCCTTAGCCTTCCAAGTAGCTGGAACTACAGGTGTACACCACCACACCAGGTTAAATTTTTATTTATTTATTTGTTTTTGTAGACCAAAGGTCTCGCTATGTTGCCTAGGCTGGTTTTGAACTCCTGGGCTCAAGCAATCCTCTTGCCCTGGCCTCCCAGAGTGCTGGTATTACTAATATGAGCTACCATGCACAGCCTGCAACATGTTTTAAACTAACATATATTGAGCATTTTATATACATTATCTTATTTGATGCAATTCTTGTGACGCAAGTATTGTTAATTCATTTTACAGGAAAGAAATGAAATAATTTCAAAAAATCAGACATCTGGTATGTGGTAAAACCATACTAAAACAAGCAATCATATTTTTGAGTCTGTACTCTCACCCACTGTGATATATTGATGCTTCCTTTGATATTTTCTACAAATACTTTGAAATCTATAAAGTTGCTTTTGTTACCATATTGGTAAGCCCCTGCTTCTTGTTCAAAAGTTTTAAGTGCAGAATAACTTCTTGGATACTCTCTGTACCATTTTGAGTCATTTTTTTTCTCCTTTAAAGTAGATTTATATTGGACTCTCTTTAGGTTTTTTGATATTTAACTCTCTAAATTCTAGGAAGCATGTTTGACTGCAAGGAGAATTCTCCTCTTTGGATGTCCCAAAATGAAAAATCACATTTTGCCAAAGTTCTAGCACTAAATCTTTACCAGCAGATTTGTTCTTGAAATTCAATATCAGAAGGATATATTCTCATACGTTTTTCACTTTCAGAAAATGTTAACTAGAAACAAAACAAATATTTTTCAAATATATTGCTTATAGCTCCAAAATATTCTCATTGATGTTACTATGAATTTAAACGTAGAGGTAAAATATGGAGGTAAAAGGAAAGTGCTAGGAACTTTCTGCATAAAATAAGATTATAACACAAAAATTAAAATACAGTAAATGGCTAGTCACTGAATTGGCAGAGAGCTTAGGATGATCTAGCGGGCATGTGAACTGACTCTGTGGCCATGACAGGAAAAGTTTTAGAAAAAAGAAGGGATGGAAGATGTTAATAGTCATCAAAAGCTCATAGACATTAAAAATATATTTGCCAAAATAAAAATTTCTGAAGAAGAATTGATTTACTATAGTCAAAGAAGTCTTGGAAATGAAACAACAACAACAAAAAGAGTTAAAATAACACATAGATAGATAAATAAATATAAAATGTACCTAAGAAAAGACAAGAAAAAAGCGTTTCTCCAAGATAATTTACTGTGAGACTAATAGGAGTTACATACACACACACACACACACAATAAGGAAGAAAAGGCCCAGTGTGTGCCCAGGGTCTTGCTCTGTCACTCAGGAATTCTGGGATTCAAGCAATCCTCCTGCCTCAGCCTCCCGAGTAGCCAAAACTAGACATGTGCCACCACACCTGTTTTTTGTTTTTATCTTTTGTACTGACAGGATCTCACTATGTTGCCCAAGCTGGTCTTAAGCATTTGGCCTCAAGTGGTCCTCCTGCCTTGACCTCCTAAAGTACTGAAGTTTTAAAAAAATTTCTGAGAGGAAAAAAAATCAAATGCATTAGGGTACAGAGACATGAGAATCAGAATAACACTACACTTCTTAAGAGTACACTAGATGACTCATGAACAGAATGCTTTTTAAATTTTGAAAGAATGATTTTCATCCAAAATTCTCTATTCAGCCAAACTATCAATCAAATTGTGATGGTAGAATAAAAGCATTTTAAGACATGCAAGGGCTGGGCATAGTGGCTTATGCCTATAATCCCAGCAATTTGGGAGGCAGAGGTGAGAGGATTGCCTGAACCCAGGGGTTCAAAACCAGCCGGGGCAAATGGTGAGACTTCATCTTTATAATAAATAAATAAATTAGCTGGGTGTGGTGGCACATGTGTGTGGTTCCAGCAACTTGGAAGGCTGAGGTGGAAGGGCTGCCTAAGCCCAGTGGGCAGAGGCTGCAGTGACCATGATCGTGCCACTGCACTCTAGCCTGGGCAACAGAGTAAGACTCCTACTCAAAAAAAAAAAAAAAAAAAAAAAAAAAAGAGGAAGACATGCAAGTACTCAGAAAATTTATCTCCATGAAATTTTTTCAGGAAACTCCTTGAATAAATATATCAAAAAAGGGCTGAGGCCAGTGACTCACACCTGTAATCCCAGCACTTTGGGAGGCCAAGGCAGGTGAATTGCTTAAACCCAGGAGTTTGAGACAAGTCTGGACAACATAGTGAGACTTCTTCTCTATAAAAAATTTAAAAATTAGCCAGATGTGATAGTGAGTGCCTATTGTCTCAGCTACTTGGGAGGCTGAGGCAGAAGAATCACCTGAACCCAGAAAATTGAAGCAGTTGTGAGACCTGATCGGTGAGCTGTGATTGTGCCACTGCAGTCTCACCTGGGCAACAGATTGAGACCCAACTTAAAAATATCACATATAGAAAATGAAAAATAAAAGAAGAGAAAGATCAAGTCTCTTAGTTTATTCAGACTGCTATAATAAAAATAATAATATCACAAAATGGCACATTTATAAACAACAAACATTTATTTCTTATAGTTCTGGAGCCTGGAAAGTCCAAGTTCAAGGCACCAGTAGATTTGATGTCTGGTAAAGGCCCATTCTTCATAGACAGTGTCTTCTTCCTAAGTCTTCATACGATGGAAGCTCCTTTAAGCCTCTTCTATAAGGGCACTAATCCCATTCATGAGAGCTTCACTTTCATGACATAATCACTTCCCAAAGGCTTCACCTACTAATAGTATCACATTCGAATCTAGGTTTTAACGTGTGGATTTAGGGGGTAGAAACATTCAAACCATATCACCTAGAATCTAGAAAATAATGATAACAATGACATTTTCATGCTAAAAATGTTTAGCTACCGTTAGTCATGTGATGTTATGATCTGTATTTATATGTTGGTTTTCACCCACAGTTCCTGGCTTATAGCCCTCATAGCAGTTGTGACAGTCTTACTACAGTGTTGGGTGTGTTACGTCTGAGGGTCTGGCATTTAGGAAACAGAATCTCTCTGATCTTCTCCTGCCCTCCTTTCACTTGCCCTGAGTCAGGAACCTAATCTTCTCTTGTCTTCTGAATATGGGTCTTAAGGCCCTCCCCAGAGAGAGTCCCCCGCTATATACCTTGGGAGAAGGAATGCAGAGGTCATGAAACTTCCATAAAAACCTAAGAGAACTGAATTCAGGGATCTTTTGGATAGCTGAACACTTGAAGGCTCCTGGAGGGCGGCTTGCCCAGGGAGGGCATGGAGGTTCCCCATACTTCAACCTACGTATTTCTTCATCTGCATCCTTTGTAATATCTTTTACAATAAACCAGTAAATGTAAGTAAGTATTTCCCTGGGTTCTGTGAAACACTCTAGCAAATTAGTCAAACCCAAAAAAGAGATTATGGGAACATCAACTTGAAGTCAGAAGTTCTGGAAGTCATGACTTGTGACTGGTGTCTGAGTTGGAGAGAGCCGGAGGGGCAGGAAGTCTTGGGGACTGAGCCCCCACTCTTTGGGATCTGACACTATCTCTAGGTAGATAGTGTTAGAATTGAGTTGGAGGACACTCACCTGGAGTCTGCTGCTTGGTGGTGGGAGAAACCCCCACATTTGGTCACAGAAGCCTTCTATGTTGATGATTGTTGTTGTGTGAGAGCAGAGGAAAAGCCTGGAGAGTTTGGAAGCGTATCCCCCAAAGCAAGTGGGAAAGTAGGTAATGAGTGGGGGTGTAAGAGAACTAAACTCTTATCTATTATAGCAAGAAATAAATAGTGTCTGAAATTGATAAAGTGTGAAATAACAGTATATAATTTAGTGATGGCTTTTGGAAAAAATTGCTGAAAATTTTAGAAATTGGTTGTCCCTACAAGTGAGGAAGAGTAAAATAAGGTATACCAGTTTCACATTATTATCTATTAAACATTATTATTATTATTATTATTATCATCATCATCATTATTATTAGTTGGAATCTCCCCCTGTTGCCCAGGCTGGTGCAGTGTGGCATGTTCACGACCACCACAGCCTCGACCTGCTGGACTCAGGTGATACCTCTGCCTCAGTCTTCCAAGTAGCCGGAACTACAGGTGTGCACCACCACACCAGCTAATTTTTTGATTAGTTGTAGAGACGAGGTCTCACCATGTTGCCCAGGCTGGTCTCAAACCCCTGGACTCAGGCAATCCTCTCGCCTGAGCCTCCCAAAGTGCTGGAATTACAGGGGTGAGCCACCATGCCTGGTTTAGATATTATTTTTTGACCGAGTGTTTGTGAATCAGTTCCAATAGGCCAGGTTATGCTTCATTAGTACATGAATAAGTCTTAAAACAACAATAGGTAGGTCTCACTCAAGCAACATGTCCATTCTGAGGCATCATAAAGACTGTGCTCCACGTAATCTTCTGGGACCCAGGATAATAGATTCATCTTTACATGTACTCACACATTTGCAGAGACAGGGAACTCAGAAGGAGTAGGGCAAAACATATGCCATCGCCTCTTAACTCTGTGCTAGGAGGTTGAACATATCCCAACATTTCATTTCACTGACCAAAGCAAATCTCACAACCTAATTTGATGCCCATAAGACTGGGAATTATCTTCTACTTTCAGAAAGTTACAGCAAGTATTTGAGAACAAGAATACAACTTACAGCACCCTGCAATACTTATAAAATAATCAAATATAAAATATAATGAGATAGAATATAGAATAGAATATAATGTATAGCCCTTTGCAAAGTATTTTTCTCTTATTTTCAAACTGTTTTGCCATTTTAAAAATTGATATGACTGGGTGCGGTGGCTCACACCTGAAATCCCAGACAGGGTGAGACTCTGACTCAAAAAAAAAAAAAATTTGATATGATGCAGAATATTGATTGATAAATCAAAATAATTGAATTGGTGTTTTTATTTTTATTGTAGCAAAAACCACATAACCTAACATGTACTTTCCTAACAATGTCCACGTATATAGAACAATATTGTCAACCACATGCACATTTTTGTTCAACAGGTCCCTAGAAAATCCTTGCACCCCTATTCTGCATAATGGAAACTTCACACACACCAAACTCCTCTCTCTCTTTCTTTCCTCCCAATCCCTGGCAACCGCCATTCTGCTTTCTGTTGTTCTGAGTTTGACTACTCTAGGTACTTTATATGGAATCATGCCATAGAAAATCACTGCATTGGTGTTTGGTAATCACATTTCAACAACATATTTAGCTTATGAAATTCAGCCTCCTGAGAAACCATTGTATCCTAAAAAGAAAATGATATAAGCTTTTCACTGCTCAATCTCTAGGACTCAAGTTCTAAGCAATAAACTCAGAAAATTAATTCAAGGATTAAAAGGATTCTTCAAGCCGGGTGCGGTGGCTCACGCTTATAGTCACACTTGTAAGTAATGTGTAGACCCTTGAATACCAGGGAAACAGTATTATTATGGGACATAAAGCCCTATTTATAATACCAACAAAAAAGATAAAATTATAAAGAACAAACATTTTTAAAAAAGGTAAGGCTGCATAAACATTTCAATTATAAACTTTCAGTTTATGAGAATAGGAATTGCAAATAAAACTTATCTTTTCTCAGAAAATTTGTTTTTTATAGTAGCATGTGTGCAGTAATTCAGAAACTATTTTTAATGTTGTTAGACTAAGCAACTGACAAGAAGGGAGATACAAACAAGAAAGATTATTGGATAATGAAAACCAAAAACCATTATTGAAAAAAATTAAAGAGCACATAAATAGGTGAAAACACATCATGTTCATGAGTTAGAATACTTAATATCATGAAGACGTCAATACCACCCAAAGAAATCTACAAATTCAATGGAATCCTTATCAAAACCCCAATGATAATTTTGTAGAAATAGAAAAAAAAAACATTCTAAAATTCATATGGATCTCAGCGGACCTTGAATAAACAAAACAATTTTGAAAAAGAAGAATGAAGGGAAAGGACTAACACTTTCTGATTAAAGTACAATTATGCTATAAGACTACAATAACCAAAACACTGTGATACTAGCATAAAGACACAACATAGACAAATACTAGCATAAAGACACACTCATTTGAACAGAATATAGAAGCCAGAAAAAACATTCATTTATACACATGGTCAAATGATTATCAAAAAGAGTGAAAGAAGGAAGGGAAGAAGGAAGGGAGGGAGGGGAAAAGGAATTGAGGAAGAAGAAAGAAGGAGGGAAGAAAAGGAGGAAGGAAGGAAGAATGGGGGGAAGAAGGAAGGAGAAAGGAAAGAGAGAAAGAAATAGAGAAAGTCATTTTTTCCTTACAGTATAGTGCTAATGCAGAGATGGAATGATGATGAAGTTAGAAAATCACCCTTTTAGAACCATTATAAGAAAAAAAAAAATGAATTAAGCAAGTATCATTAGTGGATCTAAATCAAGGTAGGAAAAGGAGTTGGATAAGGAACAGAATGTTTACACAGTCTAAAAGCTTCTCTCACAAATTGCTTAATAATTACACAGAGAAAATAATAACAATGGAGTAGAGAATATACATAAAACCTTAACCAAGTGATCAAAATTAATATCACAAAGGAGGGGCAGATGGGCATCCTGTGTGCCAGATTCAGTTCCCTGAGAAAGACACAACATCTGTTATGTAGTATTCCAGCCAAAAATGCATAACCTAAATCTAATCATGAGCAAAAAAACGCAACCTGAGTGACATTCTATAAAAGTGGTCTGAATGCTTCAAATACATCGTCGATAAGGCTAAGGGACTGTTTCAGATTGAAGAAACTAAACAGCCCTGACAACTAAGTGCAAAATATGATCCTGGAATAGATTCTGTATTGGAAGAAATTGCTTTTAGGAATATTATTTGAGCAAGGGGATGAAACTGGAATACGGAAAATAGGTAAGATAAATGTATCAATGTGAAATTTTCTAAATTTGATTATTGTGGTGGAGCACTAATAATAATAATAGTGATGGGATTATTATTGTCCTTAGAAATATGTGAACATCAGAATATTAAAGAGTAAGGAGAAATGATATATGCAATCTACTGTCAAATAGGATGAAAGAACTGTGTGGTTTCGTGTGTGTATGGGAGGAGACAGAGAGGGAGAGGGATATAGCAAATGTGACAAAATGTGCAATAATTGGTGAATACAGGTAAACATATATAGATGTTTTTGATCAAATGTTCACAACTAAAAAATATATTTAAGAAATTTTTAATTGTAAAAGAAACTGTGGGGGGAAAATGGACAAAAAACATTTCGTAAGTCAAATTCTATCCTTGAGTCGCCCATTTGTAGTCCCTGATTTAAAACGTCTTTTGATTTACCTAAAATAGTTGAGGTTATTAAAAATCAAACGAAAATCCCACCCATTTGCAGTGAAACTGGAATCAATGAAAATAAAAAACTTTTAAGTATTCCCACTTCAAGGCTGCTTCTATTTTCTGATGCCTGAGTGTGATTTCTTTCTAAGAATTAATTTTGAAAAGGATGAAGGGAGGTAGTTTCAAAACAATGTAATATTGTCTTGTAAGAATTTCAACTTCAAGTCTAAGAAGTGAGGTTTGTAGAGGGTCCTGAGAGTCTGATTATCATCCTGTCCAGCAACTTCCGTCTTATCACAGAGCAGGAGCATTGTTTATCTGCTGTGCTGGAGAGTAAGAAGTGACACCATGACAGTTTTTCAGATAACAAGCTTTTACCTTAAATGCTCTTTTAAAATTAGAAACTTTTTAAAAAAAATAAAATACTTCCTGTCATCAGGGTACTACTTTTATATATCTTCCTTTCATCATGCTTCAGCTAACGTTATTTGAGTTTTATCTGTCAGTGCCATGAACAGAGGACTTATGTTCAATTTGCCGACAGAATCTTTTTAAAAGGCGAGAATGTCCTTGGTTAAAAAAACAACAACATGTGGACTTCATGATAGAAATGCTGGTGGATTATCCATACCAGACTCCCCCAACAACACGCTATGCAAGGCTTAGCTAATATTTTATATTCTAGTTCATCTGTAGACCTAGTTAAATTCCATCAACTCCAAGATCCTCCCTTATCTAATAAGCTCCAGTATCTATTCAAAAGCTAATCTGTTTCCATTCTCTGCTTGAGACTGGGTAAGAGGTAATTATTTTCAACAATGATCCTATGTTTTTTTTAATCATGGTACTTTTATTTGTATTAATGTTTTAATAGATGAGTTAAAATATCTATGGTGTACTACTACATAATGTTTTGATATATGTATACATTGTGGAATGATTAAATCCAGTTAATTAGCATATCCATTACTTCACATACTTGTTTTTTGGTGGTGAGAACATTTAAAATCTACTTTCTTAGCAATTTTCAAGTATATAACACATTGTTATTAACTATAGTCAACGTGTTGTATAAGAGACCTCCTAAACTTAACCCTTTGGTCTAACTGAAATTTTGTATCCTTTGCAGTGGCCACGAAAGGTTTTTTATTATACTTTCCAAACAAGAAAAAGTTGAGCATAAATTCTCAATATCTATATATTAATTGACATAAGATATTCCTGTAATCTTCCACTAATAGATAAATTGAGAAAACATATTTAAAACAGATATTTAAAAAGAAAGATACAAAAAAAGGAACTCATAAAGAAGACCTTAATGTTTTTTTCCTGCACACAGTGCATCTCCTTGCCCACTTTACTTTGGATACCACTATTTGCAGAATAAAGTTTCAATTTTTTAACATGTCATTTGAGGCCAGTCCCCCTCAGTACACAGTTTGCTGTCCTAGCTTCTCTTCATACTATATGCTTCATGCCTTCTATGTTCCAATTACATGTCTCTCAACAAGTGAACATGTCTCTGAATACGCATTGTCACACCTTTTTGTCTCTGCTCTTGCTTTCTCCTGTTTTACTATGCGGCGGCGGGGGGGGGGGGGGGGGGAGCAAATATCACGCATATACACCTAGTCCTTAAGACCTTGACCCAAAGTCGGCTCATTCTTGCCATTACAGCTTCTTTTCTCTCTCAGAGTATGACATGATCACAGTGCAGTAGAGTTCACCAAATCAATCTATGTCAGTTGTGTTGTATATACAAATCACATGAGTCTGAGAACTCCTTCGCAGAGTTTGGTCTGTTAAGATTAAAACTTTCTTATTTTTATCTTTGCCTGATTCTGAGCACCTTGTAAGGGCTCAATAAAAGTTTATCTAATTTAATTTTTTTTTTCTTTTTTGGAGTCTCACTCTGTCACCGAGACGGGAGTGCAGTGGCCACTCGGGCCACTACAGCCTCCACCTGCTGGGCTCCAGCGATCCTTCGGCCTCAGCCTTCCAAGTAGATGGAACTACAGGCGGCGCTACCACGCCCGGCTAATTTTTGATTTATTGTAGAGATGAGGTCTCGCCAAGTTGCCCAGGCGGATCTCGAACCCAAAGGCTCAGGCAGTCCACTCACCTCAGCCTCCCAAAGCGCTGGGATTACAGGCTGAGCCACCGAGCCCGGCTTGAATTTAATTTTTTAAAGGAAGTTGTACCCTATGGAGTTGAACTTTTCTGTTCAAGACAGGAATCATGGAAACAAGGATTATAGGTAAAACTAGCACACCAACTTCTTATGTATCTAGTAGATATTGATAATGTTATTGAAAACAAATATAATATTGGCATATCATCATATCAATTTCTTGATTTCTTCTTTTAGCAACATCTTCCTAAGAGTTGTCAAGGAATGATATTCCCATAAGATATAAAAGTAAATAATATTATACAATATAATAACTATAAAAACTGATTTAATAGTTAAATATGCCTACTTCATTTAATATTGAAGTGGTTCAAACTAATAACATTTTTCAGGAATAAAGTATTACCATTAACTTATTTTTTCTGAACTGTCTTTAGCTTTTCTGAATCATGGTGAGTGTGATGGGGTGTCAATGGCACAGTGAAGGGACCAGATTAACCCAGAAAGAAGATACATTGCCTTGCATGTGTGAAAACCAAGCAAATCCCACAGTCTGGGAGGTGATGAATATCTTACAGCAGGACACAGAAAGGAGACATTGCTTCTGTGGTTACAACTTAAGATCTTCCTGTATGTAAAAATAACCATGGGTAGCCTTAGAGACTAATATAGTGTTTGTTGGTTAACTGGGTACTAATCTAATGGTAAAAATAAGATTGATTAGCCTTCAAGCAGTGGATAGACCTAACTTAGACTAGAGTTTTTAATGATTTGTCTGCCAAGAACTCTTTTGAGAAGCTAAAGAGAAGAGCCATGAAATCTTTATGAAGTTTTGCTATGCTCTTGGGGAAAAACGTATAACCCCTAGGATACCTGGCTAAAATGTCCTGGAGTCTCTTTTCTTTCCTCTGGTTTTATGGTTTATTATTTGTGCATGTTGTGCTTTTTCTAATTACTTTTAGAAAATTGAAAAACTTCTTAGAACTCTGACTATTGAGATAAGGTCTCCAAAAGCATTTTGGAGCAGAGATATCAAAGCCCAAGAATCCAAACTTCCTGGTAATTTTAGCAAAAAAAAATTTTTAACCACAAATAATTGGAAAACTTTGAATTACATATTTTATAAATTCAAAGATATAGATTTCCTAATAAAATGAAGAATGCATAAATAAGGTTTTAATGTACACTAGAATTAGGTCTACTTTCTACATGTTAAACTTGGGCCTTCCAAAGTTATTACTATCAATAAAAATCATACAGATTCTTAATTATACGGCTGATATTGAATATTTCAACTGCATATATTATTTGTTTTGTTAAAGTTAGAGTAACAAAAATATTTATATGAATGCTTCTGTTTCAAGGAAGTCTTCTGTAGAATAACACATTTACTTATTACTATATTTCCTTAAAAAAAGAAAAAAGCTCAGGCCACAAAATCTTGCAAAGATTAGCAACTCTAAAATTTTATCTGAGGAGATATTAATAGGGGAGAAATATTTTTAAATCTTTGGTCTTTGACTTCAAACTAAGATGGCAGATCTACAAAAAAACTTAAACTTATATAAGGTTCTGATTATTCCTCTTTTTTAAAGCAGACATCTTAAATCATTAACTTTTAATTTATCGATTACACTTTTAAAAATTCAGTTGATCATGTTCTTTAAAGCAAAAAAAAAAAAATCCGCCTGGTTTCAACGAGATCTGATTTAGGGAGATACTAAAAAAAGAGGGTAAAAAAGAATTCTAAGATATATAACTGACTTCTCCTGAACCTAAAATATGACAAAATTCAAATATCTCATCCAGTTTCTTTGCCCTCTCATCTCCCTTGCAATGTTCTGAAGACTTTATAAACACAGGGTTTGGTATGTAGTCAGCCAAAGTTTCAAAGGGCAGGCTATTTCTTACTCTATTTTTGTTGCGACTTTGATCTTATCTTTTCTGCTTATGCAAAACCATGCTTCTGTTGTCCCAACAGCTACTCAGTTTGGGAACTGAAGGCAACACCACTAATTTTACTACAGACCCTGACTGGAGGGGTGCACATGGGAACAGGGAAAGCTAAACTGCAGAAAGCAGGCTGAGTGAGCCACCAAGAGACCATGCCAGTCATCCTGTCCCAGAGAAGTCTTGGAACTTCAGAACGAAGTCAGATTTCAGCGCAAAACTGCATAATTGGCCACTGTTTTCACACAATTAGGTAAAAATTAATCAGAGTAAATGACTTATTAACAAAACTATTTGATTAAAATGTCTTAAATTGCAATGCCTTCTTAATCAAATTTTTCTAAACTGACATGCAGGTTTAGAAACATAACTCTAAGTATCAGGTGAAATGAAAAGAGACATTGTGACATCTATTATTCTTCATAGAAGAAAACTGATTGATATGAAGACCCATCTATCTCCATTGTTTGGGTGGACTCTAAGAAGTAAACCTTAGGAGTTTATGTTTTTATGGACAAATATGTCATGACTACATGAGAAAAACCATGAGATGCCTTTATGTTCTGCACTCTCTCTTCTTCAGTCTCCATATCCACTTTGTCACTGAGTTTTATTAATTCTACATTAGAAATTTTTTTTTTTTTTATTGAGTTGGAGTCTCACTCTGTCACCCAGGCTGGGATGCAGTAGCAGTGGCATGCTCACAGCCTTTGCAGCTTCGACCTACTGGGATTAGGTGATCCCTCCTGACTTCAAAGACCTCAGACTTCCAAGAATCTGGAACTACAGGCAAGTGCTACCATCCCAGGCTAATTTTTTCATTTATTGTAGAGGCGAGGTCTTGCCAAGTTGCCCAGGCTGGTCTTGAACCCCTAGGCTCAGGCAATCCTCTCGCCTTGTCCTCCCAAAGTGCTGGGATTACAGGAGTGAGCCACCGCACCTGGCTAGAAATTACTTTTAAATAAAGTTCCTTTTCCACCCAATTTACTCTTCTAGATGTTCTGTCTACAAGCTGCCAAGGTAATCATTCCAATAAACATAGTATAAGTGCAGTCTTTTTGCACACAGGCTAGAGTCCACCACCTTGGTACGGTCTATGGATTCTTTGCAGTCTAGCATCACCTAAACTCATTGTCACCAGTGCCTACTCTATTAACTATGCACGTGAGATTCCTCACTGGTCCTCCCACATTCTTCTCAGGTCTCCAGCTTCAGAAAGACATTTGCTTGGTCTTGCTTTGGTGAGTTCCTAATCATCTTTCAAACACTGTTTCAAATGTTATCTTCTCTGTAAAGTTTTCTTTGATCTACCCACTCTCTAGCCTCACTTCCACAGGTAAAGTATCTGTGCGTCCTTGCTCCTGAAATACTTTGCTCATATCTATATTAGAGTATTTAACACATTGTAGTGTCATGGTAGAACATGGAAACCAATTTCAAAGTTGAATCTGTGACAAATTGCCTCATTCAAACCATTGTAACTTCCTGTACTTAGTTTCTTTATCTGTAAAATGTAAATAAATGTAGTTATTGAGCAGAGCTGTTGTAACAACTCAATAATGCATTAAAGCATCAACACAGCTCCTGACCATAGTGAAAATTCATCAAATAGAGCTATAATTATGAACAATTATTATGGTGTTAATTACATATGTAAATACCCACATAAGGCTTATTAAAACTCTGTGACAGTAATAACTGTGGTGTTTTTACACATTCTTTATCACACATACACATACATTTACTTTTTTTTGCTTTATCCCCTGGATATTTTATTGAATTTTTTCTTTTCCAAAGTAATCCAGATATAAGATTCCTTTCCAGGTTATTTTCTCTGAAAAACATGCTCAGTCTAAAATAGATGCACCAAAGCTTAGCTAAACTGTGATAAAACATGGGCCCTGATAAAGAATATACTTTTCCACAACTACAGTGATTAAATTATGTGCTAAGAATATTTATCCTAAATATTTATAGTTCCTTTTTTAAAAAAAGACCTAAGGTATTTTTGGGGAAGGCAATAAGAGGGTGAATGCTCAATGTGTACATATTCAGAATATGTATTAGCACAGAATAATTTAAATGTTTAAATCGTGGTTGTATTACTCATTCTCAATTTATTTTAGATACCATAAACTTTCCCCAATTTCCCTAATGTGACTGAATTAATGCAGCTCTTTTGAATACTTTGCTTGAACAGAATTTTAATTATAAGCACCCCTTCAGTATTTTATATTTTAGATCATGTTCAGGCTCCTAAAGAAATATACCATTTCAGGAACTTTAGTTCTAACTTCCTAACAGTTCCTCAAATTATATATGAATTATATAACTAATTAGTGAAGATCAAAATCACACCAAAGAAAGCAGAAGAATATAGCATGTCTTGAAGTTTTCCACTGATTTTCTGTTGCAGTAGCATTTGTTGACATAACAAAGGCCACATACTGCATCATCCAGAAATCTCCACAATATTTTTAAAGTACATTTTTTAGATTTTTAATGATATATATGTATACATACACATGTGGCTTATCTTGGCTAATCAGGAAACACTCATCCAAATTCTAGAGCTTACAAGGTTGCTGCTCTCTGATTGAGAGGTGTGATAATAATTGACATAGGAAAGCATGGTGGCTCATGCCTGTAATCCCAGCACTTTGGGAGGTGGAGGTGAGAGGATTGCCAGAGTCCAGGGGTTCAAGATCAGCCTGGGCAAGTTGGCAAAACCTCGTCTCTACAATAAATAAATAAAATTAGCCAGGCATGGTGGTGCACACCTGTGGTTCCAGCTACTTGGAAGGCTGAGGCAGAAGGATTACCTGAACTCAGCAGATCAAGGTTGCCATGGCCGTGAGTATGTCACTGCACTCCAGCCTGGGTGACAGAGTGAGACTCCAACTCAAAAAATAAATGATAAATGAGTAACTGATATACCTATATTAACTGCCCAGCACTATCAAAAGCACTTTGTGGCCAGGCATGGTATCTCACGCCTATAATCCCAGCACTTTGGGAGGCCGAGGTAAGAGGATTGCCTGAGCTCATGGGTTAGAGCTGGACAACTTGGCGAGACCTCATCTCTACAATAAAATCAAGAAAAATTAGCTGGGCACAATGACGCATGCCTGTAGTTCCAGCTACTTGGAAGGCTGAGGCGGAAGGATCACTTGAGTGCAGCAGGTCAAGGTTGTGGTGGCCATGAGCATGCCTCTGCCATCCAGCCTGGATGACAGAGTGAGACTCTAACTCTAAAAATAAAAATAATAAAATAAAATAAAATAAAATCACTTTGCATGTATTCAAGCACTTTACATTTAAATGAAGGTCACAACTGTCCATATTGTTTTCTTTAATAAGTTATATTTCTGGTCCCATGTTACCCAGTTCATTTATTGATTATTGTCTCCAGCAACAATTTGTACTAGAAATATTTTAGTAACTAGTGAAATCTGTCATTTACATTTCTTAGAACATAGTGTTTAGATGGACAACAATTCTATGATTAACTAGAAATGAGTCAGAAGACCCTGATACACCTTTGTGGAAGTAAGAACTCCCAGTGACTGTGTGGTAAATGGAAGGATACACTACAACCCCAGCTCACTGGAACCTGTAACTCCTTGGTCCTGGACCAGGGGCACTGCTCTAGGAGGGAGACCTGCACCATCATCTTCCCTTCACGGGTGACTGGTTGCATAACCTTGACCATGTCTCTCCAGGTGAGCTCAGTTGTCTCAGGTGTAAATGTGAATATATACATAGGACAGAAATGTAGTCTGATATTTTAAGGTCTCTAATGGTTTTAAGAACTAGGATTTGTTTTTGCTTCTTTGGAATCCAGAAAGTACATACTAGAGTTTCATTCAAAAAAGTAAATTTGGGGCTATGTCCTAGAACTAGCATGTATGTAATTTAATATACATTTTGATTTCTGCACCAGTATTAACCATCTGGTCTTTATTTACATTCTCTTGTTCCTCCAGGAATATTCCATCTTCCACTCTTCTCCCTTTTTGTTCAGACCTTACTCATTCTTCCCAGTGAGATCCTTCCTACAAGTCTTTATGTGGTCATGGCGTAGTTATCATCTTAGAAGCCAACTAGTACTGATTATATCTTCTCTATTATGATAGCTATGAAGTGTGTCATTTATTCTTTCTCTCATGTCAAATATGC
Source organism: Carlito syrichta (assembly GCF_000164805.1). Taxonomy (NCBI): domain Eukaryota; kingdom Metazoa; phylum Chordata; class Mammalia; order Primates; family Tarsiidae; genus Carlito; species Carlito syrichta. The sequence continues at coordinate 269,512 of NW_007252288.1, read as the reverse complement.
AGTATATCATTAATTATATGATGCATACTTTTTTCAAATTTAATGTCTTTCAAATCAGGATGCAACTTAATAATCAATGCCATATTGCAAATATAATTCACTATGCTTTTCTTCTTAAGTGGCACAAAAAGTAATAGTGCACATCATAATTTATTGCACCTTGTATTCAATGAAAATTAGTAATACTAGTCTTTGAAATGCCATCTTAATCACTAGTCACATCCTATTTGTAAATATCACTTCCCCAACTTACATATGAGAACACATTTTAATATTTTTATGCTCAACCATAATAGTTGAGTATAATAGTTTTAACCATGCTTTAGAAATTTATCAAGAATTTGACTACCAGTTATGAAAACATGACTCAAGGAACCAGGGTCTAGATTTTTCAAGAAAGATTTCAATTGTACTTAGCATAATGTACTTACTGAGGTAGAGATATGAACCCATATAACTTAAGAGTTTTCAACAAGGACTAAATTTAAAGAACTCATTTGTTCTTTATTATGGAGATATAACTGGATGTTTTTCTTTTTTTCATAAATTTTCATATTTTTCCAGAATCTTAAGGATGATAGAAATTTCAACAGTGATTTGGTCATTCCATCTATCCACGCAGAACTTTATTCTAGAATCTGAGGTAAAAAAATAAGACAAAATTTTAAAAAATAGTCTTATCTATAATTTATCTATTTATAACCTTATCTATAGTTTATACTATTTTTTGTCATAGTGAGATTTTATTCCAAGGTGCCCTTCACTAGACAGTAGAAGTATTGGTGTTCATTGAATTTTTAGCACTGCCTTAACTGTCCATCCCTCAACCTAGTAAAGTCCACAATTATCTAATAATGCAGAGATTGCATTAATCATTCATTTTCTGAGGGTCTGAGAAATAATGGCTTACCTCTAAAACCTTCACTTAAGAATGTGTCAAATAAATTATAGAATTCAATATTAATTTTCAAAATCATACTGAGATGCATTTCATTTATGATTACTGCTGTCTGTAGCCTGACATAGTAAGGCACTGTGTTTTTATCTCTCTTCTGGACCAGATAGAGATTTATTTTATAAACAGCTGTTAAGCATTGGCTACATGTGGGCACTCTGTCAGCTCAGTGAAGATGCAAAAATAAATCACCTTCAAGAAACCTACAGTTGAAATTGATGTGGGACCCCATCCACCTCCTGAAAACATCACAGTTGTTTGGGAGCAACAATGCTGGAGTTCTTTATTTTTTATTTTTTGAGTTAGAGTCTTACTCTGTCACCCAGGCTGGAGTGCAGTGCACGCTCACAGTCACTGCAACCTTGACCTGCTGGGTTCAGGTGATCCTTCCACCTCAGCCTTCCAAGTAGCTGGAGCCACAGGCATGTACCACCATTCCCAGCTAATTTTTTGATTTATTGTAGAGATGAGATCTCGCCAAATTGCCCAGGAAATCCTCTCACCTTGGCCTGGGATTATAAGCATGAACCACCGCACTCAGCCTATGCTGGAGTTCTTTTTAAGCACAAATGTTTATATGGAGGCTTTGATGGGGGGTGATATTACAGAAAACAGTATGTTATTGCCTTTACCTTAGGCAATATATATATTTATATTTGTACTTATATTTATATTTATATAATATCACATAGATATCTTTAAAGGAACCACTGTCAGAAGAAATAAAGACATTAAAAAAATCAATATTCATGTGGGACTAAAGGCAAGTTTTTATAGATCAGAAATAGATGAATTTTCTGAACTCAGAAAAACCAGGAACTTGGGCACTGAATTCCAAGAAAAATAACTCACTTCAGAACTCTAAGAAAGGTGTTAGAAGACTTGCAATCTGCTCTCCCCTTCATATATCCCAGAGAGGCAGGAGGAGAATGTATGTGTTTTTGACACAAAGACCATGTGCAGCCATCTTACAGCCCTGCTCTGGTTAGGCAAGATCTGACTGTTATCTCTGGGTGCAGGCCTCAGACATCCAGATGGGTTGCAACACCAGGGCATTTTCTGGGTAGCTGGGACTGACAACACAGAGGGTTTCTGAGGACACACATATTTTTCTTTGGAAATGTTTAACTAGGGTAATGGTAATATGAAAAGGAAATGCAAAAAAGAAAAGAAAAGGAAAGGAAGTACACCTTAGGATCAAAAATAGCTTTAGAATGAGAGCTAGTTGTTTAAATAATCTTGTTTTGCTTTGGAATTTACGTACTTGGGAATCAGGTCAAATGAATACTGGCTACAGGATGTTCAGGGTCAAATACATGTATCACAGAATTCAGAAAAATAGGTCCTAAAAATTTGGACTACAGAGATAATGCAATAACATTAAGAAAATGTGGGGTAAAAACAAGTAGATAAAAAGTATTAGTCATTTTAAAATTGCTATCAAGTTTATTCTAGTTAATTCACCATCCAAAATATATTATCCTGAGTTTGTAAGTTGGTAAATAAAATAAACCAGTTTAGAAGTTGACCACCTAAATTATGATTTTATTTAAATATTTTTCTTTAAAAAATGTTTTATGTCACTTTATTTCATTATAGAGATGTGGGGTAAAAGTCAGGATTAGGTACATAAATAGTCTACGTACAGGTGGAATCTGGGCCTCCAACTGGTCCTCACGTCCTCAATTTAGGACCAGGCACTTGTTGTGTATTAAGTGCTCTCCCTGCCCCTGTGGTGTCCTGCCACTGCCAATCCTCTCTTGTGCTATTGTGTTTAATATTCCAGTACCACTTATGAGTGAGAACATTTGGTATTCAGTACTTTGTTTCTGCGAAGTATGATTGTCTCCAACTCTATCCAATTTGCTGCAAAGTCCACGATTGAGTCCTTCTTTATGGCTATGTAATATTCCATCATGTATATGTATCACATTTTCTTTAGCTAGTCCACTTTCTACGGGCAGTAGGGTTGGTTCCATGTTTTTGCTCTTGCGAATAGTGCAACAGTAAACATGCGTGTGCAGGTGTCTTTCTTGCAGAATGATTTGTGCTCCTCTGGGTATATTCCCAGAAGGGGGATTGTTGGATCATATAGAGGATCAATTTTCCATAGAGATTGAACTAGTTTCACTTCTATCTACAGTGTAAAAGCATTCCCTTTTCCCACACCAGAATCTGTTGTTTTTTGATTTATTAATGACAGTTATCCTTACTGGAGTTAGGTGGTATTACAATTTTAAAAATTCATATATCAACACAGCTACATTAATACAATTACATCATTTCATAGGTGCAAACATAGGCTGAATCATATTAAAGTGTACATTTTAAACAAACATAACTTTTTGTAGATCAATGATACCTCAATAAATCTCCTAAAATATCTATATAGGTATCTGTGAAGTTATATTAATACAATGAAAAACCAAAGTGGGAACATAATTATCTACAGAATAATATTTCAGAGAGAGATTGATACTAATGCTTCAAGCAAATCTTTAAATCAATTTATTCAGATATACTTTATTTCAGAAATAGAACTTGTTGAAGTAGCTGTAATGAAAGAGTAATAAGCCGGGCTCGGTGGCTCAGCCTGTGATTCCATGCCTTTGGTAGGCTGAGGTGAGTGGATTGCCTGAGCCCGCGGGTTCGAGACCCGCCTGGGCAGCGAGACCTCATCTCTACAATAAATCAAAAAATCAGTTGGGCATGGTGGCGCATGCCTGTAGTTCCGGCTACTTGGAAGGCTGAGGTGGAAGGATCGCCGGAGCCCAGCAGGTCGAGGCTGCGGTGGCCGGGAGCGGCCACTGCACTCCAGTCTGGGCGACAGAGTGAGACTCCAACTCCAAAAAAAGAAAGAGTAATAATACTAAATGATTAGTCAAATTAGGGACACTTGTAATAGTGGTGAATAATGACAATAAAATTGTAGCTGCCATTGCTATATACCTGGAAACACTGCAAATCTATTTCTTGCTACATTTGGGTAAAAAAATGCTAGGCACAAGTTAAAACCTGTAGATTATAGAAGAAAAGAATCTTCCTACTAAAAACAGATATGTAAATAATAAGCATGACACTCCACTTTTAACCCTTACCATACTTAATCTTAGTTTCCAAATATATTAGCTATTTTGTAATTGTGAAAGCAAAATTCCTCTTAAATCATGAAAGTTCAATTTGTTACTTTCAATGACTTTTTGTTGAAGAGTATAAATTCTTAGACTGCCTCTCTTCTGAACTAATTCCCAAACTTCTTTTAGATAAACTCTGTAAGAACAGGCCAGAGGAAAAAATATGTAAATTGCCATTTCAACAGGAAAAGACATCTGGTTAAAAAGAATTGTCTTTGCCAGTGTTCTCTGTCCTTTTGAATTTTTGAATATCACAAACCAAATACCGAATAACCCAGTGTAATAAAGGAAGAAATATATGTGTAAACAGTTAATTCGTCTGTTGTCTGAAATATTGGACTAAACAAGAGTTAAAAATAAAACAGGAAAAAGAATGAGAATACCAAGGGAAAACACACACACACACACACCAATACACACACTTGTTTCTGATTTTATGCATGCACACACATAAATGCGTACACATATGAATAAAAATAATATATAGCACATGATCTGAAATGCAAAAAAAAAAAACCATGAAAATGTATATTTTATTCTAAAAAGTGTGCAAAAACTTTCAAGGCCACACCTTGTCAAACTCTATAAAACCTCAGTGAGACCACATTTGCTGAAGGTAGCTTCTTGATCCCTGAGTAATAGGGCCTATTGTTAATGCCTGGACTTATGGCCTTCAGTGAGTGACAAGTACACTGATATTTAGCTAGAGTAAGAGCTGTGGTTATGTAAAGGGTGAGTCTTTCAGGCAGCAATAAATATAGATTGGTCCCTCCTTAAATAGTCATAGTCCAAGAGAATAAACACAATGCAAGCTCTTAATAGCAAATTCTTTTTTTTTTTTTTTTTTGAGTTGGAGTCTCACTCTGTCACCCAGACTGGAGTGCAGTGGCCACTCCCGGCCACTGCAGCCTCGACCTGCTGGGTTCCGGCGATCCTTCTGCCTCAGCCTTCCAAGTAGCCAGAATTATAGGCATGTGCTACCACGCCCAGCTGATTTTTTGATTTATTGTAGAGATGAGGTCTCGCCTGCCCAGGCGGGTCTCGAACCCGCGGGCTCAGGCAATCCACTCATCTCAGCCTCCCAAAGGCGCGGGATTACAGGCTGAGCCACCGAGCCCAGCTAGCAAATTCTTTTAGGCTATAAAACTAGTGGTGAGTACAAATGGTTGTATACAAAAATCAATATCAAAACACTTAATCCTTTTAAAAATGAAAAACTACTATTTGCTACAGTAGTATACGATTAAAGTAATTAACCGAGAAATATGGCTTGCTGTTTTCATGAAATAGCAAAAAACTTTTTCTTGACTAAAATATATGGGCAGAGTACCTGTGGAAATGATGCATACTTTTTTGTTTTGTTTTTGTTTTTTTGAGTTGGAGTCTCACTCTTGTTGCCCAGGCTGGAGTGCAGTGGCATACTCACCACCACGGCAGCCTGGATCCGCTGGGTTTAGGCAATACTTCCATCAGCCTTCCAAGTAGCTGAGACTACAGTCGCGTGCCACCACACCCGGCTAATTTTAGAACTTACTGTAGAGATGAGGTCTCACCAAATTGCCCAGGTTGATCTCGAACCTGTGGGCTCAGGCAATCCTCTTGCTTCAACCTCCCAAAGTGCTGGGATTACAGGCTGAGCCACACTGCACCTGGCGATGTGTAAGTTTTAAAATGATTTTGAATGGTGACTGTTCTTAGCAAAAAAAATGTAGCAATCATGTTTTTTGAAAAATTGAGTTTTAACTTGTCTTTATTTTGGTGATTATTATTAATAATGAAATAATCCATCTTTACATTTGGGGAAGTTAATTATCCTAGCTTTTGTTGTCTCTCTTTATATATTTGGCAAATTGATTCTATCACAGGAGGAAACATGAGATGAAATTCAAGTCAAGCAATTGTTCAACCTCAGATGTAACTTGGTGGGAAATCAGTACTGTAATTAATGAGTGTCAAGTATCAGTTCTTTTCTGAAGAATCAGTAAACACAGGTAAAATAGGGCCTCTCTACAGAACCAGACCTTCTTGATCCAAATTCTCCCTTCATACTTAATAACTGTGTAACCTTGGGCTGTTTGCATAATACGATTATGTCCTTCAAGCATGAATTAAATAGTAACTTATAAATATGCTATGAGGAATTGTAACCTTCAATTTGGACATGTCTACAATAGAATTTTTGTAAGAATTAATGTGAAGCCAGGCTCGGTGGCTCGGCCTGTAATCCCACGCTTTGGGAGGCTGAGGTGAGTGGATTACCTGAGCCCGCGGGTTCAAGACCCACCTAGGCAACTTGGCGAGACCTCATCTCTACAATAAATCAAAAAATTAGCTGGGCGATGGTAGCGCGCGCCTGTAGTTCCAACTACTTGGAAGGCTGAGGCGGAAGGATCGTTGGAGCCCAGCAGGTTGAGGCTGCAGTG